>NC_045596.1:90629805-90930963 GCF_009762305.2 Zalophus californianus
AAGGGGAAAAAAAAATTTAAACATTTATTTATTTATTTGGGAGAGATAGAGCGAGAGAGAGCGAGTGAACAGGATTGGGAGGGAAAAAGGGGGTAGGGAGAAGCAGGCTCCCTGCTCAGCAGGGAGCCTGATGCGGGACTCAATTCCAGGACCTTGGGATCAGGACCTATGCTGAAGGCAGACACTTAACTGACTGAGCCACCCAGGTGCCCCTGATTCATGTTTTTCAAGGATCATTTTGTCCTGTGATGAGAAAAGCAGACTGTAAAGTGCCAAGAGTAACTGATGGGAAACTAACAAGGAGCTATTGCAGCAATGCAGGCAGAAGCTGAAAGTGGCTCAGCCCAGCTATCAGTGGAGGCATTGCAAAGTAGTTGGATTCTAGCTATTTATTTATCTGGGTATTTATTATCAGGATATTTATCCAATATTATTATATTAGAGTGGACAGATTTTTTTTTTTTTTTGATGGAGTGGATGTTAAGTGTGAGAATAAGAGAGGTTTCAAAGATCTCAAGGGGTTTTCCTTGATTGACTGGAATGACAGGGAAGACTATAGGAAGAGTGAGTTTTACAGCATAAATTGGGAGTTGCCAGCTGGACATACTGATTTTGAAATGTCTACCATCAACTGAAGTGGAATGATTATGGGAAACGAGAGTCTGGAGGAAAAGATGAGAGCTACGGTTTTGGACATACTGAATGTGAGAGTCTGTTAGCCATCAAAGTGGCAAGAAGGAGTTTCTGAAGATTTTTGAGTGTGAAACTGACCATCTTGTTTACATCAGCATGGAATGCCTCAGAGCAGAGAGGCTGGAATAGAGCAAATGGTCTAGAAGGCAATTATAACCAGGCTCAGATGAGAGCCTGAATTTGAATCGGCAGTAGGTGTGGAATTGGGGAGAAGGACAGTGATTATTGCATAGGCAGAATGTCCAGCATTTAGTGGCTGGTTAGATGTGTAGGGGGAGAAAGAGATCACATGTGTGGGTTATAATATGGTGGTTAGTGACATTAGTAAAACAGAAGAGATGAATTGCAGATATTTTTCTGCAAAATTCTCTTTGTATCATTTCTTTTTTAATAAAGATTTTATTTATTTATTTGAGAGAGAGAGAGAGCTGAGCAGGGAGCCTGACCTGGGACTTAATCTCAGGACCCCAGGATCATGACCTGAGCCAAAGGCAGACGCTAAACCAACTGAGCCACCAAGGCGCCCCTTTCTTTGTATCATTTCTAAAAAGTTTCAAAGAAACTGGGAAATCCACCCTACTAAGGATAGGGGGAAAAAAAAAAACCTGTGATACTTTCTTTCCATTGTGATTCCTTTAGATAAATCTCACTTGAGTCATGTTTATTTTACTTCTGAAACCATGAAATTCACATTGCTTTTTAAGGTGAAGTAACCTGCACTGCTTTTGGTAATGAATAACACAGAAAATGCATTCCCCCCCTAGAAAGCAGGAAACAGCTCTAGATCAATTCTGTTGACAAGGAAGGGCGATAGGCCCCAGTCTGCACTGGCACTTGAGTATTTGTCCCTTTAATGCATGTATTTGCAAAATACTACACGATTCCTTTGTGGCATTTTGCTGCCTTTCTAATTTGCACTTTTCCTGCAATAACTGGTAATGTCTGAATATGAGCTAGAGCAAGGGTGACATTCTATTTGCATTTATAGATACTACCAAATGAAGGGAGTTCTTGTCTTGCAGGCACATTTCTAATTTATAAGGCACTTTAAAATTTAGCTTATGATCAAAGAGTATCATATTAATTGTTATACAACCCAGATTCACACCTACAATATGACAGGCTCTAGACCAGGATGTAACCATGAACAGTTGTAATGCCCATATTTCACTGAACCTAAGACACTTTGCTGTTGGTGCTTTCTTGATCTTACCAAATTGTGTCAAGAGAAGAGTTTTAAACAATGACATTAAGATTGCCTCTGGTTGACAAATTGTAAAACACTGTGGATTATAGATCGTATCTAAATTCTACAGGTCAAATGTGAAAGAAATGCATCTTGAAATTCATGAAATAGGTAGTAGGTAACATTTATGAAGCGCTAACTCTGTGCCAGGCAGTATGTTAAATGCTTACCATGTACTGATCTTGGTCTAGAACACCTGCATTCAAGTTAAAGTTTTGTCCAGAACATGGACGTTTCTGTCAGAACCTGGAAGATATTTGCTTTCCAGTTTTGTAACTAAATTATTTCATTAAATGCAGTTTTCCCTCTTGCAGCTTAGAAATGCAAAGTTTATTTTCTTTTCCTAATTTCGCCTCTTGAGAATCCCTCACTTTGTAGGATCTGAATTTTCAGCAGAAGTTTATTATGTAATTTGTTTAAATTAAATTTATCCAAGATTTCTTTACTCCTTGTTTTGTGATAAACACTATGGTAGATTCTTTGATAATAGGCTCAAACTTAAAATTCAGTGGAAGTATAGATGCTTTTAGGTTCTATAAGCCATGGCAGAGTGACCTAAGGTTGAAGGTATAAGTCACATGTTGAGGGCATATGGAAGAAAAATAGTATATTCTAATGGGTGTGAAGTGAGGACAGAGATCAGGGAAGATTTGAAGGAAGCAATGGCATTTGAGTTGAGTGATACAAATAAGGCTTCCAAGAGTAGAGAACTGGTCCAATCAGTTATCTTTTAAATCCAATCAAATATCTGACAGCCCCAAATCATGGGTTATAAATGTGATGGAGGGACAACTTCCTGGAATTGAGAATTAAACACCACGGATCATTCTACAAACACAGACACTCAAAAGAAATGACAGGCAGCCACATTACAGACAGCTGCACTGCTCCTGCCAGCCCTGTGTGGACTAGTCTGAACTTGTGCAAAACTGCAAAACTTGCTGATGTCTTTTGACCTGGCAGGATAAAGGGACCAGGCAATTGCTCTGGCTACTGGACATAAGCCAAACTGACCCAAGTTGTTCTGAATCAATGCCTGTTTATAAGGTGAGACTTCAGCTTTTTCAGAAGCTGTAGAGGGATATTTTAGACATTCTTTCTGATTAAAATCCATGCTATTCTAGAGTACACTTAAAATTCCATACCATTCAGTGAAATACAAGTATGTTCAATTAAAATCAACTCTGATCAGAAATAAATGGAAGATATTTTTTTCCTTAGATGTTTATCTTTTTTAAATTAAATTTTATTTTATTATGTTATGTTAGTCACCATACATTACATCATTAGCTTTTGATGTAGTGTTCCATGATTCATTGTTTGCATATTAACACCCAGTGCTCCACGCAGTACCTGCTCTCCTTAATACCCATCACTGAGATGATTACCTTTAGACTTTTTTTTTTTGCCTTTTCCAGAGACCTAAGGTCAGTAGGGTTTCAAAGATCTTGAAAAATTTTTCTAATTTGAAAAAGTTTCAGATTCATAGAAAGTTGTGAAAACCTAACAGATGGGTCTCATGCATCTTTCATCTGGTTTCCCCCAATGGTTATATCTTACAGGATTATAATACAATATTGATACCGGGGATTTGACATTGGTACCGATGCGTTCCATAGTCCTGTGTCATTTGATCACATGTGTAGATGGGTAGACTCACTACCGCAGACAAGACACAGAGCTATTCCATCACCACAAATATCTCCCTTGTGACTTCATAGTCATGCTTACCCTTTCTCCCCCAGCACTCTTGCCTAACGCTTGGTACCCACTAACCTATTTTCCATCTCTACAGTTTCATCATTTATAGAGCGTTACATAGATAGAATCACACAGTATATGACCTTTTGAGACTGGCTTTTCACCCCACGTAATCCCTTGAGCTCCATCCTAACTGTTGTGTGCGATTGTCTGTATCTTTTTATTGATGAGTATTCCATGGTATGGATGTGCCATAATTTGTTTACCCATTCATCTATGGAGGGGCATTTTGATTGTTTCCATTTCTTGACTGTTACAAATAATGCTGCTATGAACAATTATGTACAGGTTTTTTTTTTTTTAAAGATTTTTTAGTTTATTCATTTGAGAGAGAGAGTGAGAGAGAGAGCATGAGAGAGCACAAGCCAGAGGGAGGAGCAGAGGGAGAGGGAGAAGCAGACTCCCCGTGGAGCAGGGAGCCTGACGCGGGACTCGATCCCAGGACCCCAGGATCACTACCCTACCCGAAGGCAGATGCCCAATGACTGAGTCTCCCAGCTGCCCTATGTACAGGTTTTTATGTGGGCATAAGTTTTTATTTCTCTGGAATAAATGTCTAAGAGTGCCATTGTCAGGTCGTATGATAAGTGCATGTTTAGTTTTAAAGGAAAGTGCCAAACTATTTTTCAGAGAAGCTGTACCATTTTATGAGGAACATATGAGGAAAGATCATTTTTAAAAGGGGCATCTCTGCTTAAGAATCCCTTTTAGCTGAGAAGGGCTGTAAGAACATGTTTTTGAAACAACTTACCAGCTCTTTTACCCCTATGGCATTTGGTTGCTGAATTATCCCCATTCCTGTTTGTTTGTTTGTTTGTTTGTTGTTTGTTTTTCCAGGGCAATTGGGCTTATTCCTAATGCATGGTGAAAAAATACACTACTCAATGCTGGGAGCAAAACTCTTAGGTTTATCTTCATCAGGTGAAGGTAAATCAGCCTCGGTTAGGAGGGGTGACTGTCTGAAATCTGTCTAGGGGTACTGAAGCCTTCAAATATCTCAAGCTCCTAGCCTCTACTTTCTGTGTCTTCCCACAGGTAGCCTCTCCCCATCCAGGACCCACGTTTGTCCTTTGGGTTCTCTATTTGTTACAGGCTATGTTCAAATATTATCTCAAGTAGCAGGGTCTCTGGCTGGTTTAGTTTAGCACTGGCTCCTAGTCCCCAGCTTCTGCCAAAGTCCCAGCAACTTCTCATGGAGACAGATGCATGGCTCACTTGTTCAGGTCTCAACTCTGACTGCCCCACCCACCATCATTCACTATGCCCGAAGATGGCTTGATTTTTTCTCAGGGCACATAGTATGTGTGTATCGGTAGTGTTCACGGTCTCACCTTGCTGGAATGTAAACTACTTGAGGACGGAGGCTCTATGTGGTTCAGTGGACCTGAGATGTGCCTGGCACATCCTACACTCAGTATGATGAACAAATACACCAACAGAGATTTTATAGTGATTTCCTAGCTATTCTTATGTCTCTACAATTATCTTTCACTCAACTGAAGTTATCCTCTGAAGACATGGATTGAATCAACTCACTCTCCTCAAAACCCTTAAATAGTCCTTTATTGCTTATTGAGGAAAGCCCAGACTGGTTTGAAGTAGCAACTACACTCACCACAATTTATCTTCCAGAAGATGTGCTGGTACCAGGTTATGATTTTTTTTCCTCCATCTTCCAGCTCAGCCTCACTGGTTCACTCACTTTTTCTGACCATGCCAGGCATTTTCATGTCAACATAATTTTAGTCTTCTTTTTCCCCTGTTCCCATTCTCATTCAATTTAATTGTCAAAGTCCAGGGTTGTTTTGTGTGTGTGTGTGTGTGTGTGTGTGTGTGTGTGTGTGAGTCTTTTCCATTCATGTAGGAATTTGAGCTATAATCTTCATTTGCCTTGTGACAACATTTTTTTTCTGGCAAGTTTCCTTTATCTTCTTTCTTAAGAGTATTTTGTTTGGAGGTTGTGTTTGTATATATTTGAATATGCTGTTTTTTTGTTTTTGTTTTTGTTTTTTTTTCCTGTGGAGCAAGGGGATGATCCAGGATAGTTTTCCAAATTCTTCTGCTCAAATTCTCCCTCTTCTGATGCTTCAGTGCTGGACGGTTTCTTCAAAAACATGGCCTCACTGTGAAATTCCACCTCCTTGGGCTCTCACAAGAGGTACTGGCTGCTTTGAGCTTTCTTAGCTTTTACTAATGATAAACTCAGCCCCTGCCTTGAACATACATCTCTCTCTCTCTCTTTTTTAAAAAAAGATTTATTTATTTATTTGAGAGAGAGAGAGAGAGGAAGAGAGAGAATTGAGGGAGGGGCAAAGAGAGAGGGAGAGAAGCAGACTTCTCATGGAGCCTGACATGGGGCTCCATCCCACAACCCCGAGACCATGACCTGAGTGAAATCAAGAGTCAGACACCTAACTGACTGAGCCACCCAGGCGCCCCTTTCTCTTTTAAAAAGTGGTGCTTTCTGAGTTGAGTCACCTCCGGTCCTCCCTGGGCTGGTCCCCCTCTGCCTTCTCCAGCTATTGCTGCTTCTTCTATCTTAGGCCTGCTCTTGGCATTCCAGGAGTAAATGCTTGCAGTCCATCTCTGAGATGGACCATTGCCAGGCCCCTCTCTGTGTCCCAACCTTCCCAACGTGACAACAGCACCAACATTGCTTCTTAGGTAGGTCCTTCACATCTAGGATGTTTTGACCATGCCTCAGTGTAATTTGGAATCTTTGCTAATTTAGGATTAATATGTCTTGTTCCATATAAAATGAAGGTGAGGAAACTGGAATTTTTGGAGTTTTTTAAAGTTCTGACTTGGAAGAATAAAACCTATAAAACCTGAGAACTTTGTAGTTCTCATTTTTTTGAAATGTTATTGTCCTATGAAACATTAAAGTCTAGAAACTACTGTATTTTTGTCTTTCATCTATCCACCTACTGGTCTAACTGTCTATCTATTCTGTGTACTTCAAACAATATTTACTATGTTCTAGGCACTCATCCAAGAAACAAAAGGAATATAGAAATTTAAAAGATCCTTTTGGTGGCCCTTAAAGGACTTAAAACTAGGGAGATCATAGATATACAATGAATAAACTATTCTACAAGATAGTGACTAGATCTATGCAATATGCTACAGTAAGACAGAAAGGAGCTATGATTTCTAGATAAATAAAAAATTGAGGAAAACTTTTGGAAGAAATGTCAATAACTTGGACTTTGACTACTAGGTGGCTGGACTGAGAACAAGGTAAAAAGACTAAAACCACATTAACAGAAAAGTGTGTGGCATGGTCAGAAAAATGAGTGAACCAGTGTGGCTGGACTGGAAGATGGAGGCAAAAATCATATATCATGACACAATGTCTTCTGGAAGATAAATTGTGGGGAGTTTAACTGCTACTTTCAAGGAATCTGGGCTTCACTTAAATAAGAAAAAATTCCATCTAATAGAAGAAAAACTAAAAAGTTACCACACACAGTAGGACGTTGGTAATCAACAGTTTTCATGTATTCATCTGCAACCAATTAGACTCCATGAAGATGGAGAAAACTTCATTTATAGTAGCCATACAAAAGACAAAATACTTAGGAAAAAAGTTAATTCAAAATGGGAAAAATTCATTGTTAAATCCAAAGTCATGAAGATTTACTGTATATTTTCCCTTACATTTTTAAAATAATTTTTTATTTTACATTTGGGCTTTGACCCATTTTGACTTACATTTTTTTAAAAGATTTTATTTATTTATTAGAGAGAGTGTGATAGAGAGCATGAGCAGGGGAGAGGGGCAGAGGGAGAGAGAGAAGCAGACTCCCCGCTGAGCAGGGAGCCCGATGTGGGGCTCGATCCCAGGACCCTGGGATCATGACCTGAGCTGAAGGCAGACACTTAACAACTGAGCCACCCAGGCACCACTTGACTTAATTTTTGTATATGATATGAGGTAAGGGTTCACCTTTACTCTTTTTAATGTGGATATCTAGTTGAAGAGGCTATTCTTTCTCCAGTGAATACTCTTGTCACCCTTGTCAAAACTCAAATGACCACCGATGTATTGGTTTATTTCTGAACTCTCTATTTCACTGATCTATATGTTATTCGTATGGCAGAATACATTGTTTTGATTACTGTGCCTTTTAGTAAGTTTTGAAATTAGGAAGTATAAGTCCTTAAATTTTGCTTTCTTTTTAAAGACTGTTTCTTTACAGCAGCTTTAGGTTCACAGCAAAATTAAGAGGAAGGTACGGAGATATTCCATACATCCCTGGCCCACACATCTGCATGGCCTCCCCCATTATCAACATACCCCTGCTTTTCTTTTTCAAGATTGTTCTGGTATTTAGGGTCTCTTGCAATTCCATATGAATTTTAAGATGGCTTTTTCCATTTCTGCAAAAAAGACTGTTGGGATTATCGTAGTGATTGCACTGAATCTAGATCATGTTGGGTAGGATTGATATTAACCATATTGAGTTTCCATGAACATGGGTTGTCTTTCCATTTATTTAAGTCTTTTTAAGTTTTTTTCAGTAATGTTTTGTAGTTTTCAGTGTACAAGTCTTTCAACTCCCTGGTTAAATTTATTTCTAAGTATTTTATTCTTTTTGATATTATTGTAAATGAAATTGCTTTCTTAATTTTATCTTTACATTGCTTAATTTTAAAATACATTGTTAGTGTATGGAAATATAACTATTTGTAATGTCAATCCTATATCCTGCAAGTTTCCTAAATTTGATTATTAGATAAAATAACTTTTTTGTGGATTCTCTAGGGTTTTCTATATAGAAGGTCATGTCATCTGAGAACAGAGATGCTTTTACTTTTCCCAATTTAGATACATTTTGTTTCATTTCTCTTCTCTTCTCTTTCTTTCTTTTCCTTTTTTCTTTTTTACTGCTATTGATCTGGCTAGAACTTTCAGTACAACATTGACTAGAAGTAGCAAAACTGGCATTCTTGCTTTAGTCTTGATTTTGGGGGAGAAGCTTTAACTCTTTCACCATTGGGTAGAATTTTACTTATAGGTCTTTCACAAATGCCTTTTATCATGTTGAGGAAGTTTCCTTCTATTCCTACTTTATTTTATTTTAATTTTTAAAAAGATTTTATTTTATTTATTAAAAGATTTTATTTATTTATTTTAGAGAGAGAGAGTGAGGGTAGGGATAGAGGCAGAGAAACTTGAAGCAGACTCCTTGCTGAACGCAGAGCCCGCCACAGGGTTCAGTCCCACAACCCATGAGATCACAGCTTGAGCCAAAACCAAGAGTTGGATGTTCACATGACCAAGCCAACCCTCTTACTTTGTTTATTTTTATCATGATATGGTGTTAGATTTTGTCAGATGTTTTTTTCTGCATGAATTGAAATGGTTGTTGTTTTTTTCTCTCCTTTCTATTAATGTGGCATATTATATTGCATTCCTGGCATAAACCCCAGTTAGTCATGATGTATAATCCTCTCAATGTGCTAATGAATCCCATTTGCTAGAGTTTTAAGATTTTTCCATATACATTCACTTTTCTCTAGCAAAATAGAATAACTTTACTTTTCATATCTTATTTTTCCAAGTTTATTTCCTTAAGATTTTATTTATTTATTTATTTATTTATTTATTTATTTATTTATTTATTTATGAATGAGAGGGAGGGAGGGTCAGAGGGAGAGGGAAAGAATCCTAATCAGGCTCCATGCCCAGCTTGGAGCCTGATGCAATGCAGAGCTTGATCTCACAACCCTGAGATCATGGCCTGAACCAAAATCATGAGTCAGATGCTGAACCATCTGAGCTACCCAGGCACCCTTCTTTTAAGGTGTTTTAAAATTCTAAGATGTTATAAGATTAGTGAAAATATATTTGAAATCACGTATCCTATACACAGTAGGCATTTCAAAAGTACTAGCTTCTCTCTCCCTGCCTCCTTTCACCAAAATGGTATTTATAGAAATTCATGTCATTTCAGGTCTCATAACTAATCAATAACCCTTGCTTTAAGATCTCTGTCTACTTAGCTTCTAATTCCAAGCCCTAGCTATTTGTCTTTATAGGACATATTTGAATATTACGTCAAAAGACATTTTCCCCAGACCATTCTACTCTCCTTCTGAGGAAGTTTTTGAAGGATAAGCTGCTGTGAGTTTGTTGAGAAATAATTTCTAGAAGGTACAATGGAAGTGTGTAGTCACTGAGTTGCAAATTCAACATTTCCCTATATTCTGTAAGGATTTGTGATTGTTTTGATTCATTTGTGGTATTTTCTAAGTTGTGAATAAAGGCAAATATTACTTTTGAGACCAAGTTACCTTACAAAAGTATCTTACATAAGCCCAAACATCTAACTTTAACTTGTAGAGTTGATAAACCAAAACAGACCTCTGGGCCTCTACTGATATAAGTTTCAGATTGCTAAATTTCTTAGATTGGTAAAAGAAGGGTTATGTTATGTCTGCAAATTGCATGGCTCATTGTTAACAATCCTCCTGTTGCTACTTGAATATATGTTTGCAACAAAATTTTCATGAGTCTTCATTTTCATTTTGAGGTAACTTCTGTATATCTCTTGCTCTCTCTCTCTTTTGTCCTCTCTACCGTTCCGTGCTTTACTTTTGAGTAGAAATCAAATTTTCAGGTAAATGAACTTATCTGTTGCTGGTGGAAATTCTCAGTACTTTGACCTTTATTGCTTTGACAGCTTTTTCAATTCTAACTAGCCCCTTAACACTCATCTGGATAAGAAGCTTTATTGGAAATTTCAAAAACCTATGTGCTTTGATGAAGAAGTGCCCTCCAAAGCATCAAATTTTCCTCTTGTAAGTTAAAAGAGAACAGGCAAAATCTAAATGTAAAGGGTGGACTTTGTTTGGATACGAATTTGAATCAACTGCAAAAAGAATATGAAAAACAGTTTTAAGTAGCAAATGGGGGTATTTATTTTAGAGTGATCTTTTTCTTAGTGGAAATGATAAGAAACTAAGTTCTTATGAAGAGGAGGGAAGTTCATTTCAATACCTATTAATAATTTAAAAATCCATTTCATTTTCCTTGAAGATGATTGGAAGGAGTTCCAGGCCTTCATTTATCGAGCAACTGGCCAAGATTGCAAAGCTGGTAAGTATCAGAGCTAGAGCTAACAAGTATGCAGCTGGGACCAGGGCTGCTAACTGCATAGCAGTGAGCCTTCCCTTCCCTTCCCTTCCCTTTTCCTCTTCTCCTCCTCCTCCCCCATTCTCCCCCTCCTTCTTCCTCTTCTTCTCCTTCTTCTCCTCTTTGAACTGCTTTATTGAAGCACAATTTATGTACCATGAAATGACCCACTGTATGTGTAGTTAAGTGAATTTAGTGATCTCATGGAGCTGTACCACTATCACCACAACCTGGTTTTATTGTATTTATTTATTTATTTAAGATTATTTATTTATTTATTTGAGATAGAGAGAGAACACTAGCAGTGGGAGAGGGGCAGAGGGATAGGAAGAGGGAGAAGCAGACGCCGCACTGAACAAAGAACCTGAAGCGTTACTCGATCCCAGGACCCTGGGATTACAACCAGAGCCGAAGGCAGACATTTAACAGACTGAGCCACCCAGGCGTCCCCTACAACCTGGTTTTAGATCATTCTTATCACTCCAGAAGTTGCCTTGTGCCCATTTGCAGTCAACCACACTCCTATCTCTCCTCAGGCCAAGAAAACCACAGATCAGCTTTCTGTCTTTATAGATTTGCTGTTTCTATAAATATCAAATAAACGAAATAATAAAATATTCTAATCTTTTATATCTAGTTTTTCTTTCCTTGCATCTGTTTTTTTTTAATTAAGATTTCGTTTTTTTAGAGCAGTTTAAGGTTCATAGCAAAACTGAGAGGAAGGTATAGAGATTTCCCATATCTTCCCTGCCCCCACACATGCATAGCCTCCGTTATTATCAATATCCCCCTCAAGGTGGTACATTTGTTACAATTAATGAACCAACACTGACACATCATTGTCATCTAGAACCCATAGTTTACATTAAGGTTCACTCTTGTATGTTCTGTGAGTTTGGACAAACATATAATGACATGTAACTATCATTATGGTATCTTACAGAGCATTTTCACTACCCTAGAAACTCTCTGTGCTTCCCCCTAATCATTCCCCAGCAAGCCACGGCAACCACTGATTTTTTTATTGTCTTCACAGTTTTGACTTTCCCAGAATGTCATATAGTAGGAGTCATATATTATGTATCCTTTTCAGATTGGCTCCACCGCCCCCCCCCTTAGTAATATGCTTTTAAGATTTCTTCATGTCTTTTCATGGCTTGGTAGCTCATGCCTTTTTAGCACTAAGTAATATGCCACTGTTTGGTGGTACCATCATTTATTTATCCATTCATCTACTGATGGGCATCTTGGTTGCTTCAAAGTTTTGGCATTTATTTATTTATTTATTTATTTATTTATTTATTTATTTATTTATATTTTAAAAAGATTTTAGTTATTTATTTGACAGAGAGAGACACAGCGAGAGAAGGAACACAAGCAGGGGGAGTGGGAGAGGGAGAAGCAGGCTTCCCGCGGAGCAGGGAGCCCGACGTGGGGCTTGATCCCAGAACCCTGGGATTATGACCTGAGCCAAAGGCAGAGGCTTAACGACTGAGCCACCCAGGCACCCCAAAGTTTTGGCATTTATGACTAAAACTGCTTATAAACATCTTCGTGCAGATTTTTGTGTGGACATAAGTTTTCTTTCAACTCCTTTGGGTAAGTAAATGCCAAGTAAATACAAGTAAATACATGATTGCTGGGTCTTATGGTAAGAGTATGTTTATTTAATTTTGTAAGAAACCACCAAACTGTCATTTAAAGTGGCTGCAAAATTTTGCACACCCACTAACAATGAATGTTACCTCCTGTTGCTCTGCATTCTCTTCAGCACTTGGGGTTGTCATTGTACTGGATTTTGGCCATCCTAATAAATGTGTAGTAGCATATAATTATTGTTTTATTTTGCATTTCCCTGTGATATAGAATGTGGAGCATCTCTTCATGTGCTTATTTGCCATCTATATACAATTTCTTTGGTGAGGTGTCTGTTAATGTCTTTGGGCCATTTTTTAATTGGGTTGTTTGTTTTCTTAGAGTTGAGTTTTAAGAGTTCTTTGTATATTTTGGGTGACAGCCCTTTATCTGATGTATATTTTGCAAATATTGTCTCTCAGTCTATGGCTTGTCTTATTCTGTTGGCATTGTCTTTTATAGAACAGAGTTTTTTCATTTTAACGAAGGCCAGCTTGTCAATTATTTCTTTCATGGATCATGTCTTTGGCGTTGTATTTAGAAAGTCATCTCTCCATATACAAGGTCATCTGGGTTTTGTCCTATGTTACCTTCTAGGAGTTTTAAGTTTCGCATTTTACATTAGGTCTATGATTCATTTTGAGTTAATTTTTGCGAAGGGTGGTAAGGTCTGTGTCTAGATTCTCTTTCTCTTTCTTTCTTCTTCTTCTTTTTTTTTTTTAACATGTGGTTATTTAGTTTTTCCAGCACCATTTGTGGAAGAGACTATCATTGCTCCATTGTATTGCCTTTGTTCCTTTGTCATGATCAGTCGACTATATTTGTGTGGTTTTATTCTGGGCTCTCTATTCTGTTCCATTGATTTTTTTTGTATATTTTTTCACCAATATCACACTGTCTTGATGACTGTAGCTTTATAGTAAGTCTTTTTTTTTTTTTAAGATTTCTTTATTTATTTGAAAGAGAGACAGAGAGAGCCCACCAAAGTGGGGTTGGGGCAGAGGAAGAGAGTGAGAGAAACTCTCCAACCAGACTCCCCACTGAGTGGGGAGCCAGATGGGGGGCTCAATCCCAGGACTCTGAGATCATGACCTGAGCTGAAATCAGGAGTGGAATGCTCAACCAACTCAGTCACCCAGGTGCCCCTTTATAGTAAGTCTTGAAGTTAGTACTGTCAACCTTTCTACTTTGTTCTTCTTCTTCTTCAATATTGTGTTGGCTCTTCTGGGTCTTTGACTCTCTATATGAACTTAATAAGCAGTTTCTCAATATCCACAAAATAATGTGCTGGAATTTTGATTGAGATTGCATTGAATCTATAGATCAAGTTGGGGAAAACTAACATGGTGACAA
The DNA here is from genome assembly GCF_009762305.2 of Zalophus californianus. NCBI lineage: Eukaryota > Metazoa > Chordata > Mammalia > Carnivora > Otariidae > Zalophus > Zalophus californianus. Next base: position 90,643,635 of record NC_045596.1, read on the forward strand.
TCTTGAATTGTCCTATCCATGAACATGGATTATCTCTCCATTTATTTAGTTCTTTGATTTTGTTCATCATAGTTTTGTAGTTTTTTTTTATATAGATCTTGTATTATTTTGTTAGATTTATACCTAAGTATTTCATTTTTGGGGTGGCAATGTAAATGGTATTGTAGTTTTAATTTCAAATTCCACTTGTTCAATGCTGGTGTATAGGAAAGCAATTGACTCTTGTTTATTAGCCTCTATCCTGCAACCTTGCCATAATTGCTTATTAGTTCCAGGAGTGTTTTTTTTTTTTTTAATTCTTTTAGATTTTCTACCTAGACAATCATATCATCTGCCAACAAAGACAGTTTTATGTCCTCCTTCACATTCCGTTTACCATTTGATTCCTTTTCTTGTCTTATTGCATTAACTAAGTCTACCAGTGTGATGTTGAAAAGCAGTGGTTAGAGGGGACATCTTTGCCTTGTACCTGATCCTAGTGGGAAAGCTGAGAGTTTTGCACCATGAGGTATGATGTTAGCTGTAGGGTTTTTGTAGATATTCTTTATAAAGTTCAGAAGGTTCTCCTATATTTCTAGTTGACAGTTATTTTTTTTTAATCATGAATTGGTGTTGAATTTTGTCAAATGCTTTTTCTGCTTCTCTTTGATATGATCATGTGATTTTTCTTTTTCAGTCTATGATGTGGTAGATGACATTAATTGATTTTTGAATGTTGACACAGCCTTGCATACCTGGGATAAATCCCACTTGGTCATGGTGTATAATTTGGTTTATAAGTTGTTGGACTCAGTTTGCTAATATTTTGTTGATTTTTGTGGTTTATGTTCACAGGAAATCATATTTTGTAGTTTTGTTGTAATGTCTATTTTGGGTTTTGGCATTAGAGTTGCTGGCCTCATATAATAAATTAGGAGGTATTCTCTCTTTGTCTAAACTCTGAAAGAGATTGTAGAAAATTGGTATAATTTCTTCCTTACATGATGAACCTATCTGGGCCAGGTGCTTTCTATTTGGGAAGGTTATTATTTACACTGATTCATTTTCTTTAATGGACATAGATCTATTCAGATTTTCTGTTTTTTTGTGTGTGAGTTTTGGCAAATTATGCTTTTCAAGGCATTGGTCTATTTCATCTAGGTTTTCACATTTGCAGGCATAGTGTTGTTTATAGTTATCCTTTTATTATCTTTTAAATTTCCCCTCTTTCATTTCTTTTTTTCTCCCAAAGATTTATTTATTTAAGAGAAACAGAGGGGGGAAGGGCAGGAGAGAATCTGCAAGCAGACTCCCTGCTGAGTGTAGAGCCCAAAGTAGGGCTCCATCTCACCACCCAGGAGACCATGACCTGAGCCTAAATCAAGAATCGGTGCTTAACTGACTGAGCCACCCAGGCACCTCATCCCCTCTTTCATTTCTGACACTAATCTGTGTTCTCTCTCTCTCTTTTTTTCCTTAGTTAGCCTGGCTAGAGGCTTATCTGTTTTATTGATCTTTTCAAAGAACCAGTTTTTGGTTTCATTGATTTTCCCTATTGATTTCCTGTTTTGAATTTCATTGATTCCTACTCTAATTCTTATTTTTTTTTCTTCTGCTTAATTTGGATTTATTTTACTCTTCTTTTTCTGTTTTCCTAATGTGGAAACTTACATGGTTGATTTAAAGCTTCATCTTTTCTAAATATATACATTCAATGCTATAAATTTCCCTCTAAGCATTGCCTTCACCACATCCCACAAAATTTGTTGTGTTTTTATTTTCATTTAGTTCAAAATATTTAAAAATTTATTTTGATATTTCTTCCTTGATCCGTATATTATTTAGATGTATATTTTTTAATCTCCATGATTTTTGGGTTTTCCAGTTATCTTTTTTGTTATTGATTTCTGGTTTAATTACATTGTGATCTGAGAGCAGACACTGTATAATTTCTATTCTTTTAAATTTGATAAGATGTGCTTTTTGGCCCAGAATGTGGTCTATCTTAGTGCATATTTCATGTGAAGTTTAGAAGAATGTGTATTCTGCTCTTGTTGGATCAAGTAGTCTATAGATGCCAATAATATTCAGTTGATTGATGGTGTGTTGAGTTCAACCCCGTCTTTACTGATTTTCTACCTGGTGGATTTGTCCATTTATGAGAGAAGAGTGCATCTGTTTTTTAGGTTCATTGTGTTGTAGCATATATCAGCTCCTTTCATTTTATGGCTGAATAGTATACTATTGTATGGGTTTACATTTTATCTATTTCTACCAGTGATATTTGAGTGTGTCCATTTCAGAAGAACTGGTATCCTCTCCAAAATAGCAAATTAATAGTTCGTTCAGTTGCACAGTATGTCATAATTTCTTCTCTACTTGACTTATATTTTTGCCTTTATACAATGCCCAGGATGTTCTTATCTGTGTAAGTATATCATAAACATTTTTTTCTAAACCTATGCAATTCTTTTTTTTAAGGATTTTATTTATTTATTTGAGAGAGAGAGAGAGAGCACAGAAGCAGAGTCAGAAGGAGAAGCAGATTCCCCGCGGAGCAGGGAGCCCAATGCGGGGCTTGATCCCAGGACCCTGAGATCATGACCTGAGCAGAAGGCAGATGTTTAACCAACTGAGCCACCCAGGTGCCCCTAAACCCATGCAATTCTTGAATAAGGACTTCACAAGCTTGTTATTGAGGCACTCCTAGCTTCTATTGAAGTCTAAAATGTAAGTTCTGACATACCTAATACTTCCTTCTGGAAATGGGGATTAGTTGATATTAAGTAAAGCAAGTAAGCCAATTAAGATGTGGTGCTATAATTAAAATCCTTATCTGTATTTTACTGTTTAAACACTTTCATATTATCTCAGCCAATCCTTTCAATAACCCTGCAAGGTAAGCAGAAAAGATATTTTAAATCCATACAGATAATGAAACAAATTAAGAGTGGTTAAGAAGTAAAATCTGACAGAACTGAAACTCAAAACCAGATGCCCCAGTGTTCTTTGTATTTCACCCAAACTCTATAGCACCATTTTCCACTGTGCCTACCATAGTGTTAGTGGGGTGTGTGCGCATGCAGGCATGTGTGTGTGAATTCAAATCAAATAGAACAGCATATATAAAGCTAGAAAGGACTGGTTACATAATTTGTGGGCTGCAGTGAAAAACACAAATTTGGGGCAGCTTGTTAAAATATTGAGAATTTCAAGATGTTGACAGCAGAGCCTTAAACCAAGTGCTGGGCCCCTGTAAGCTCGAGGTCCCAAGTAACATTTCATAGTCCTTGAGTGCCACGAGGCCGGCCACAGGCATGCCCTATTTAGGCAACTACCAGTAAGAATGAAGTGTCAAAAAAAACGAGGTGAAAAAGTGAAGCAGAGCGGATAGGTGGGGCAGAAATTTCTAGAAGCTATATCACTACAATTTTATGTTCTGTGCTAATATTGTCAATTTATCTCAAAGGCAGAGGAATAATTTTAATTGGAAGAATTGAAACTCAATTTATATTAAAAAAAATCTACGTGACATACATTTAAGGATGGATTTTTAGGTGAAAAACTGAAAGGAAGAAGGTGAATTAGGAAGAGATATCTGTAATTCAGAAAGTGTAAGGGCCTCAAGGCCATGAGATTGGAAATGCAGAACAAGGGCCAGATGTGGGAGCTAGTGCTCTTGGAAGGTGGGCGCTTACTTGGCTTTTGAACCCCCTGGAGTGCCAGCTCAGCTCTTGTACCTCCCTGTGCCTCAGCTTGGAAAGCCCCTCCAGACAGAAAGCTGGGGGTTTATCATAAGGCTCATCATATTTGCATCGCCTCTTTTAGGAAACACGGTTTTGTGCTGCCAGTGTCTAAAAGCAGTCATTTCTTATATTTTCTCCAGTTCTAAAATTGAAAAAAAAAAAAAAACCCAAAACCAAAGCCAAAAAAAACAAAAAAAAAACTGTATGCGGCAAGCACAGTAGCAATTCGTCCATAATGGCTGAAAGAGGAAGACCAGTGGTATACTTTTGATCTCCCCTGGTTGGTTAGTGAATATTCTGGGAGTAATTTCTGCAGTGGCAAAGGAAACAGAAAAAGAAAGCATTTTAAAAATATTAAAATGAGGTGTGAATTGCACTTTTGTATTTTTATCATTTGGAAATAGAGCCCCCAACTTCTTGCAACTCCCTGAGTAAATGTCTAAGTAAGTGACAAAGCTGTTTCCCCAAGAGTAGCATGCGAAACTTCTAGCCAGGAAACCAGGGAGATTGGCAATGTCTGGGACATTGTCCAGGACAGTGTCTGCTTATTTGGATTTCGCCTAGTAATAGATATCAAATGAAATTTCCTGGTCCTTAAGAGATTTCTAGCGTTTCCTCCTCTGAGAGAACTTTATTTATTTATTTATTTTTTAAACAAGACCTGTCCTTTGGCCTCTGGTTCCACCAAAACATCAGTCGTTTCTTCAATAACTTCTTAGAATTCTAAAAAGCTGGCATTATTTGGAATCCTATAATCAATTCCTACTCATTCAGCTCTACCTCTGCAGGAGATAATGGCCTATGTGGGTCACACAAGGATGCGTAAGCCTTAAATCAACCAGCGTGCACTGGTTCAGTAGTTTGTGTCCTTGCACTAGTATTTATTAGTTTATAGGAACCACTCTATCTCGGCTATGTTAACCGCAATTAGGAATGCCATGAAGGAAGAAGTGTTGTTCTTTGCATTGCATTGTACTTTGAAAAATTGATTTTTTGGAAGAAAATGATTTTCCAGGAAGAATAAAAAACTATGACCATCCTCTGGATCTCTAATGTCCCCAATTCCACTAGTTCTCTGCATCACACAGTATTTTGGCCATTCCTTTAACTCTAGATTTTCAGAGTAAGCTCTCAGGGACTCATTCCCTTCTTAGCAATTAGGATATGGTGCCATTAGGTAACAATAGATGCCTTAACTTGTGGAGTCTTTAATAAATATTGAACAAATATTTTCTGCATGTGTACTACTTATAAGCTATTATTGCAGGTGCCAGGGTTCACTGTGATTTTTACAAATCAAAAGCAAAACATTTTTTTAAAAAGTTGTTTGTCTGTTTTGAAGCCTAACATGGCAAAGTAAGTGTAAACGAAGCTGGTTTTGCTGAAGATAATCTCAAACGATCTGGAATGCTTAGGACTCCGATGCCTATGATTATGTCTGATGCTGGGTTAGGTGCTGTAGTAGGTTCTCCAGAAGAGTTAGAACCAAGAGTAATATATATAGAGAGATAGATGTATAGGTATCTTTACTAGATAAATTCCCACGAATCCTTTTTGTAACTAGATGGTATAATGTTGAAACAACAAATTACTTCTGCAGAACATAATTTTCCTATACTGATGCTTTGTTTCAATTTAAATCTTAGTCAAATAGTTTAGTGCCCTGGCTGGATAATGCACTTAAAAGGCACTTTATCTTATTTAAGTGCCTTTTAGGCACTTTATCTGGTCTTATTGCTCAACTGGAGCAGGGCAGTCATTTTAGAGCTTGGTAAGTAAGACAAATTAAACAAGTTTAAATTGGTGACTGTTCAGGTGAGACAAGGAAATAGGTTCCCCTGAAGTCTTCTACTCAGTATTGCCACTTTCACCGTGGTTTCCAGGAAATAGAAATTCATTCCCATGAGAAATTCGGCCTCTGATTGCTCTTCTCAGGACTTGAATCCCTAGATGCTGTCGTTTCTCTTGTCTTGACTTTCATTCTCACTGGCATGTGAACATAATACTGATGTTCAAGGGGGACACACACTTGGGTTGACACCACCTCTCACTAGTTCTTGATTTTGTCCAGGGCACCTACCCTGTTTAATTCTTAGTTTCCTCATCAGGAAAATGGAAATGATGATATTCTCTACTTAACAAAAGAGGTAATATATGGAAACTTCTCTGGTGCAAAGTAAGCATTCCACGAATATCACCTCTTGTTATTAGTTCTTAACAATCCTTCCTCATGCGGTGCTAGGAGCTTGCTGGCAAAGGCAGCTGAGGCAGGAGCAGGAGAGCTGCTGGGGATAAACGGTGAGGCTTCTGCTGACAGAGAAGGACACAACAAAGACAGCGACCAACATGCAATAACTGCTTTTCAAAAACCCATGGCACTTGGTTTACAAGTGAGTGTACATCATTAGGAGGTAGGATATTCAGGGAACAAGAGGAAGGCTAATGGAACCTGAATGGCATGTGTCAGTAGGAGATGGAATTGGTAGTCAGAAGGCGTATTGTGTAAGTCCACACAGATCATGGCAAAGACTTAAAATTTTGTTCAAAGTATGAAGGAAAGCCATGGTGATGTAGAAATGTTGGGGTTTGGAGCCGACAGCCAAGAAAGAAATCTTAAGACGTCTTTGGTGCAAAAAGGTGATTTTACTAAAGTATGGGGACAGGAGCCGTGGGCAGAAAGGGCTGCAATGGGGTCCTGAGGAGCAGCCCATTACATACTTTCAAGTTGGGAGGGGTTAGGGATAGTGTAAGTCTCTAGGGTACTATGGAAGCAAGGTTTCCAGGACCTTGAGGGGGTTAGCTGTTGTTAGAGGTCATTTGGGGGGAAGGAAAGATGGCGGAGGAGTAGGGGACCCTATTCCAACTGGTCCCCGGAATTGAGCTGGATATCTACCAGACCACTCTGAGCACCCACGAAACCAGCCTGAGAGGTAAGATCTGGATCTCTACAAACAGAATGTCACAGGTGGTTGGTTTCGAGGTACGAAGTGGGGAGCCGTGATTCTGCAGGCAGATATCAGAGGATAAACAGCAGCGGGAGGGTGCCTGGCCATGGGGATCCTACACCGCCGGTGAGCGACAGCCTCCTGCGCTGGGGACGGGGCACAGACTCGCAGACCGGTAGCAGTGGGGAAAGGACTTTAGGGCAGCCCTCGGGGCGGAAACCCAGAGCGGCGGGGTCGCGCGTGCGATCTGGGGGCGGCTGGCGGTTTTAGAAGCACAAAGGGCAGAGACATGCTCCGACCTGGAGGCGAGGACTGGGGGTGCAGCGGAGGGGCGCACAACCCAGGCTGCTGCAGTTTATAGCAGCACGGACAGAAACGGAGATGGTGTGGCCTGGAGAGCTCACTGAAGAACAGACTGTGGTCTCTCTGCTCTGAGGCAGAGGGTTGGAAACGGTCTCTTCTGCTCTGACTCACGGAAGAGAGGTGGAAAGCGGCCAGGGAAAGCAGCCGGAGAACAAAAGCCCCCAAAACTGATTCCCGCTGAGCCCATCCCCCGCCACAGGGGGCAGGGCAACTCCGTCCAAACATGGTTGCCTGAGTAACAGCACAGCAGGCCCCTCCCCCAGAAGACAGGCTGGGAAAACAAGAGGCCAGCAACCCTAAGGCCCCAAGAAAACAGGTGCATCTTGCTTGGGTTCTGGTCAATAATTTGGACTCTATACATTCCCTCAAACACCCATCAACAGAATGACTAGGAGGAGGAGCCCCCAAAATAGAAAAGACTCAGAGATTATGACTTATGCTGCAGATTTACAAATGGATGCAGATATAACCAAGATGTTGGAGATGGAATTCAGGCTAGCAATTGTGAAGACAATGGCTAGAATGGAGAAATCAATTAATGGCAACATAGAGTCTCTAAGGGCAGAAATGAAAGCTGAATTGGCAGAACTTAAAAATGCTATCCATGAGATCCAATCCAATCTAGATAATCTAACAGCTAGGGTAACTGAGGCAGAAGAACGAATAAGTGACCTGGAAGACAATATAATAGATAAAAAGGGAAAAGAGGAGGCCAGGGAAAAACAACTCAGAATCCATGAAAATAGAATCAGAGAAATAAGTGACACCATGAAGCATTCCAATGTCAGAATAATTGGAATCCTGGAGGTAGTGGAGAGAGAGGACTAGAAGATGTACTTGAGCAAATCGTAGCTGAGAACTTCCCTAATCTGGGGAATGAAAGAAACATTCATGTCCTAGAGGCAGAGAAGACCCCTCCCAAAATCAAGGAAAACAGGCCAACACCCTGGCATGTAATAGTAAAACTGACAAATCTTAGAACCAAGGAAACCATCTTAAGGGCATTTGGGGGAATATATTCCTTACATACAGAGGGAGGAATATCAGAATAACGTCAGACCTATCCACAGAGACCTGGCAAACCAGAAAGGCCTGACAAGACATATTCAGAGTACTAAATGAGAAGAAAATGCAGCCAAGAATACTTTATCTGGCAAGGCTTTCATTTAGAATGGATGGAGAGATACAGAGCTTCCACAACCAGCAGAAACTGAAAGAATATGTGACCACTAAGCTGGCCCTGCAAGAAATATTAAGGGGGGTTCTATAAAAGGAGAAAGACCCCAAGAGTGATATACAACAGAAATTTCCAGGGACAATCTATAAAAACAATGTCTGCAACAGGTAACATGATGACAATTAATTCATATCTTTCAATAATCACTCTCAATGTGAATGGCCTAAATGCTCCCATAAAATGGCACAGGGTTGCAGATTGGATAAAAAGACAGGACCCAACCACATGCTGCCTACAAGAGACTCATTCTGAACCTAAAGATACATCCAGACTGAAAGTGATGGGATGGAGATCCATCTTCCATGCCAGCGGACCTCAAAAGAAAGCTGGGGTAGCAATTCTTATATCAGACAAATTAGATTTTAAACTAAAGTCTGTAATTAGAGACACAGAAGGACACTATATCATTCTTAATGGGTCTATCCAACAATAAGATGCTAACAATTGTAAATATCTATGCCCCCAACATGGGAGCGGCCATCTACATAAGCCAACTGTTAACCAAAATAAAGAGTCATATTGAGAACAATACGTTAATTGTAGGAGACCTTAATACTCCACTCTCAGCAATGGACAGATCATCTAAGCAGAAAATCAACAAGGAAACAAGAGCTTTGAATGATACCTTGGACCAGATGGACCTCATAGATATTTACAGAACATTCCACCCTAAAACAACAGAATACTCATTCTTCTCGAGCGCACATGGAACTTTCTCCAGAATAGACCACATACTGGGTCACAAATCAGGTCTCAACTGATACCAAAAGATTGAGATTATTCCCTGCATATTCTCAGACCACAGTGCTTTAAAACTGGAACCCAATCACAAGAAAAAGTGTGGCAGAAATTCAAACACTTGGAAGCCAAAGACCACTCTGCTCAAGAATGTTTGGGTCAACCAGGAAATCAAAGAAGAACTTAAACAATTCATGGAAATCAATGAGAACGAAAACACATCGTTCCAAAACCTATGGGATACTGCAAAGGCGGTCCTAAGGGGGAAATACATAGCCATCCAAGCCTCACTCAAAAAAATAGAAAAATCCCGAATTCACCAACTAACCCTACACCTTAAAGAACTAGAGAAAAAGCAACAAACGATGCCTAAGCCATGCATTAGAAAAGAAATAATTAAAATTAGAGCAGAAATCAATGAATTAGAAACCAAAAACACAGTAGATCAGATCAACGAAACTAGAAGTTGGTTCTTTGAAAGAATTAATAAGATCGATAAACCACTGGCCAGACTTATCCAAAAGAAAAGAGAAAGGACCCAAATTAATAAAATTATGAAAGGGGAGAGATCATGACTAACACCAAGGAAATAGAAACAATTATTGGAAATTATTATCAACAACTATATGCCAATAAACTGAGCAATCTGGATGAAATGGATGCCTTCCTGGAAACGTATAAGCTGCTAAGACTGAAACAGGAAGAAATTGACAACCTGAATAGGCCAATAACCAGTAACGAGATTGAAGCAGTGATCAAAAACCTCCCAAAAAACAAGAGTCCAGGGCCTGATGGATTCCCTGGGGAATTCTACCAAACATTTAAAGAAGAAATCATACCTATTCTACTGAAGCTGTTTCAAAAAATAGAAACGGAAGGAAAACTTCCAAACTCAATGAGGCCAACATTACCTTAATCCCCAAACCAGGCAAAGACCCCATCAAAAAGGAGAATTTCAGACCAATATCCCTGATGAATATGGATTCCAAAATCCTCAACAAAATCCTGGCTAATAAGATCCAACAATACATTAAAAGGATCATCCACCACGACCAAGTGGGGTTTATCCCCGGGATGCAAGGGTGGTTCAACATTCGCAAATCAATCAATGTGATAGAACACATTAATAAGAGGAGAGAGAAGATCCATATGGTCCTCTCAATTGGTGCAGAAAAAGCATTTGACAAAATACAACATCCTTTCCTGATTAAAACTCTTCAGAGTATAGGGATAGAGGGAACATTCCTCAAGTTCATAAAATCCATCTATGAAAAACCCACAGCGAATATCATCCTCAATGGGGAAAGGCTGAGAGCCTTTCCCTTAAGATCAGGAATACGTCAAGGATGCCCACTCTCGCCACTATTGTTCAACATAGTGCTAGAAGTCCTAGCAACAGCAATCAGACAACAAAAAGAAATAAAAGGTATTCAAATTGGCAAAAAAGAAGTCACACTCTCTCTTTTCGCAGACGACATGATACTTTATGTGGAAAACCCAAAAGACTCCACTCCCAAATTACTAGAACTCATACAGCAATTCAGTAATGTGGCAGGATACAAAATCAATGCACAGAAATCGGTTGCTTTCTTATACACTAACAACGCAACTGTAGAAAGAGAAATTAGAGAAATGATTCCATTTACAATAGCACCAAAAACCATAAGATACCTCAGAATAAACCTAACCAAAGAGGTAAAGGATCTATACTCTAGGAACTATAAAACACTCATGAAAGAAATTGAAGAAGACATGAAAAGATGGAAAAATATTCCATGCTCATGGATCAGAAGAATAAACATTGTTAAAATGTCTATGCTACCCAGAGCAATCTATACCTTCAGTGCCATCCCGATCAAAATTCCAATGACATTTTTCAAAGTGCTGGAACAAACAATCCTAAATTTTGTATGGAATCAGAAAAGACCTCGAATCACCAAGGAAATGTTGAAAAAGAAAAACAAAGCTGGGGGCATCACATTGCCCGATTTCAAGCTATATTACAAAGCTGTGATCACCAAGACAGCATGGTACTGGCAAAAAAACAGACACATAGACCCATGGAAAAGAATAGAGAACCCAGATATGGACCCTCAACTCTATGGCCAAATAATCTTTGACAAAGCAGGAAAAAACATGCAATGGAAAAAAGACAGTCTTTTCAATAAATGGTGCTGGGAAAATTGGACGGCCACATGCAGAAGAATGAAACTCGACCATTCTCTAACACCATTCACAAAGGTAAACTCAAAGTGGATGAAAGACCTCAGTGTGAGACAGGAATCCATCAAAATCCTAGAGGAGAACATAGGCAGTAACTTCTTTGACATTGCCCACAGCAACTTCTTTCAAGATACATCTCCAAAAGCTAGTGAAACAAAAGCAAAAATGAACTTTTGGGACTTCATCAAGGTAAAAAGCTTCTGCACAGCGAAGGAAACAGTCAACAAAACAAAGAGGCAACCCACAGAATGGGAGAAGATATTTGCAAATGACACTACAGATAAAGGGCTGGTATCCAAGATCTATAAAGAACTTTTCAAACTCAACACCCCAAAAAACAAATAAGTCAAAAAGTGGGCAGAAGATATGAAAAGACACTTCCCTGAAGAAGACATACAAATAGCTAACAGACACATGAAAAAATGTTCATCATCAGTAGCCATCAGGGAAATTCAAATCAAAACCACATTGAGATACCACCTTACCCCAATTAGAATGGCAAAAATGGACAGGGAAAGAAACAACAAATGTTGGAGAAGTTGTGGAGAAAGGGGAACCCTCTTACACTGTTGGTGGGAATGCAACTGGTACAGCCACTTTGGAAAACAGTGTGGAGGTTCCTCAAAAATTTAAAAATAGAGCTGCCCTATGACCCAGCAATTGCACTGCTGGGTATTTACCCCAAAGACACAGATGTAGTGAAAAGAAGGGCCGCATGCACCCCAATGTTCATAGCAGCAATGTCCACAATAGCCAAACCGTGGAAAGAGCTGAGATGCCCTTCAACAGACGAATGGATAAAGAAGATGTGGTCCATATATACGAGGGAATATGACTCAGCCATCAGAAAGGATGAATACCCAACTTTTGCATCAACATGGACGGGACTGGAGGAGATTATGCTAAGTGAAAAAAGTGAAGCAGAGAAAGTCAATTATCATATGGTTTCACTTATTTGTGGAACATAAGGAATAGTATGGAGGACATTAGGAGAAGGAAGGGAAAAATGAAGGGGGGGAATTGGAGGGAGAGACCAACCATGAGAGACTATGGACCCCGAGAAAGAAACTGAGGGTTCTAGAGGGGAGGGGGTGGGGGGATGGGTTAGCCCGGTGATGGGTATTAAGGAGGGCACGTACTGCATGGAGCACTGGGTGTTATACGAAAACAATGGATCGTGGAACACTACATCAAAAACTAATGATGTATTGTATGGTGACTAACATAACATAATAAAATTAAAAAATTTTTTTAATTAAAAAAAAGAAAAGGTCATTTATTACTGTCCAATAAAAACTTAGTCATGAGACCCTTCAGATGTATATCAGTGGGCCATATGCTTGGAGGATAACTGCTAACATATATCTTAGGGGGTAGAGATAAAGGAAGTTTCCAAAGAAATTTTTATATGCTAAAGTAGACTTACTGGATCCTGGAGGATTGGGATAATGTTAAGCTAAAATTGCCTTTTGCCCTGAGCAAAGCACTAACAATGAGGCAGCTGAGTTCCTACAGGAATGTCACTCTGCCTGTTTCAAGGACTTGTCCATGGGCTGTAAGTAGTAAGGAGATTTAATTTTTTCTTTTGCCTTTGTTTCCCACATCAATGGGATACGTTTGAGGAGAATTGACTTATGGACTGATTTACATTTTTAAAAAGATCTTTTCAAATCTTTTCATAGAGAATGGATTATGGCGGGAAAGATAGAAGCATAAAGACTAGAGAGGATGTTATGGCAGTGAACTGGGAGGGAAATTCTAGCAACCTGTTTGGAGAGGTGTGGGTGGAGAGAGAGAACTAGTTGCAGTCATGGCGCTCACTGATGGTACTGCTGACAGGATTTCCTTTTTTCTTCTTTTTCTTTTTTAAATTTAATTTTATTACATTATGTTAGTCACCATACATTACATCATTAGTTTTTGATGTAGTGTTCCATGATTCATCTGACAGGACTCCCTGATGGATTAAACTAGGTTATGAGAGAAATGAAGGGTGATGCTTAATTTTTGTTTATGGGAGGGTCATTAATTGAAATGGGGCAGAATGTGTGAGGAGCAAACTTTGGGGGAGAGAGGTCAAGGATCATGCTTTGGCCATGATGTGTATGAGATGCCAGACCATGACTTCAGCTAGGATTAGATATGGTTATAATGATAGCTTAAATAAGATGGACTTTTATTTTCCTCTATCACGGAAGTCTGGAGGTAGGTGATCCAAGGCTGGTGAAGCAGATCTGCTTCACGAGGTCCCTAGAATTTAAGGCTGTTTTCAGCCTTCTGATCTACCGTCCCTTGGCCCTGGCCCTCATGAGCTGAGCTCGACTTTGCAAAATCAGAAGCACGTTTCAGAAAACAGGGTGCAGGAAGGAGAAAGGCGTGGCAAAGGCATACAGCAGCCAGCTTATAAGGAACATTCCTGGTAGCTGGCAAGATACCTCCCCTTATATCTTAGTGACTTAGATCAATCACACAGTCACAGCCAGCTGCAAGGAACTCTCAGAAATGGGGTTTTTATTCTGGGCCTCTTGTGTTCCAACTAAAAATTTTATTACCAAAGAGTAAGGGGAGAATGGGTATTGGGAGACCACAAATTTCTGCCAGGCCTGGTTTGTTCTCTCCCTATTTCTCAGGACCTTCATGTCTCTAAATTTACTTGACAATTTAAGGCATCATCTTATTTGACTTTTCAGCACATTCTATACTGTTGATCATTTTTTTCTCAATACACACCCTTCCTTTGGCTTCTGTGTCACAGTTTTCTTGTTTCTTGTCTTCTTCACGTTGTTTTTACTCTGCAGACTGCCCTCCTAACTCCAAAAGCAAGTTAAATGGCTCACAAAAGGGACACCAGGCCAAGTGCCAGCCTTTCTTGGGGTTGCTTCTCTAGGTCCACAGGCAGCTCCTCTTCTTGTCCTGAACCCTGTCCATTTGGCCCTAGCCCAAGACTTGTACCTGAGGGTCTAACAGACTCCCAATAAGAAGGAAGGTGAATGTGTTTCTCTCAAGTCCTAGCTGGAATTATCCATGGCTAAAAGATATTAGTGATTACGATCCCATGACTGTCCCTATAGCAGTGTGCTGTGTTTGCTGTGAGAGACACTGAACATCTCCCTGAGAGTCCCTCCTCAAACTGCTCATCACCGAACTATACACCACTCCTGAAGGGCCTCTAATTCCTTTCCCCAAATTGTCTTTGGAATTAAGCAAATTAAACAAATAGATGTTTCTAGAAAGTCTTTGTTAAACTACATGTGCTACCTGAGAAAGGGTGTGAAAGCCCGTGGGTGCTTGTAAGTCAAAACATGTGATTCGTTATGGCTCCTTTTGAGTCCCTGACACCCTGTGAAATCGTGTCACAGGGCAGGGGTAGCTCCAAGTAATGTCCCAATAAAGGAATGGTGTTGAAACTTTCTTATTTCCCATCCACGGTAGCAGTATTCATTACAAAACATCTCATCACCAAGGTCAGAATCCTGTTTAAAAAAGGAAGTTGGGTAGTCATAGGCAGTGCAAATCAACTTTCAAGTGTAATAAGCAGTTCAAGACAGGCTCTGGGGATGGAAAGTAACTACCTTAGAGCCTGATTTAGTTTGGTGCTTCATGAGTCATGAACTCATTTTCTTGGCTACTTGTGGAATCCATTTTTTTCCTCTTCTCGGCTCTGCTTCTCAGGGGGTGATGGTTCCCATCACTACTAAAAGCAGGAGATCTTCTGCCAGTGGCCAGTGAGGGCATGACTTCCAATGCCAACCACTAATTCTGCATGTCTCTCATGCCTGAAGCCAAGAGCATTGAAGTTGGTGTAAGCGGGTATTTTTCGAAGCCAGCAGCCCTGTCTCTGGCCATCGTTTAAACTTCTATCACCAGTGCAGTGGCTGTGTTTTGCTTTCAGATAGTTTGCTAAACAGTTCTACTCTTTTCTTCTTTGTAGCTTCCTCATGCTACAGTTCAGAGAAATCTGTGAGGACTGGATAGGAATGCAATTCATTTCATTATTCAACAAATATTTACTCAATACCTGCCATGTACTCACACAAGGACTGAAGTCCTTGCTCTCATGGAGCTTATATTCTTGTCTGTGGTGTGGGAGAAGACAATAAAGATATGACAAATATGAAGCCCAATGTCAATTCCCCTTTTTCCTTTAGAAACTTTTTCATTGTTCTTAAATGAAACTTGTGAGCCTTGATGCTTTTTTCTCTAAAAAATTTATTTTTCAAGATGTCCTGGGCCCTTCATCTAAATAGACTCACGATGATTCACTCCGTTTGACTCCTGGGATAAACATAGGTTAAGTAAGATTGGGACCTTTGCTACTTAACAAACAAAGCGAGGGTTTGAAAACAAAGAAGACTGCTGATGAGCTCACACTTTAGAGAACACATACACCTCACCCAAGATAAAGTATCAGGTCAACTTGCCATGTTGAAGATGAAAAGATTTTAATTTCCCAAATATAATCTGCAACCTAGAGAAGACATGGCCGTTTGTTGCTCCATCAACCTCAACTGTGGTTTTGGAGATCTCCTTAGGGATACATTTTAAAGTTGCCTTATAGGGGGCAGAGGAGTAGGAGACCTGGATTTCGTCTGGTCTCAGGAATTCAGCTGAATAGGGATCAAACCATTCTGAACACCTACGAACTCAACAGGAGATCGAAGAGGAGAGTAGCAACAACTCTCTGAACAGAGAAGCGACCACTTACTGGAAGATAGGACGTGCGGAGAAGTGAATCCGAGGCGATATTCGGGAGGATAGATGGCGGGGAGGGGGCCTCCATTGGCCGCTTCTGGCAAGTGATAGAGCCGCGGAGCACACAATCGGACCTTTTAGAAGCTGGCTCTGCTGAGGGATGTTGCTCCAGTGGCTAAGCTGGGGGTGGAACCCTTGTGGGACAGTGTGGTCTCAGGACCCTCGGGGTCACAGAAAAACCGGGGGTGCCTGAGTGCGGCAGAGCTCCCAGGTATCGGAGCAGGGAAGCCGGCTGCAGAGACCGAGTGGAGGCGCAGGCTCTCAGCTCGGGGTTGCCATAAACTGTGATCTGTGGCCCAGTGGGGCCACTGCTCCTCCAGCAGGGACCCAACAAGCGGCAGAGCCGGGGAGACTCCCCTTCCTCCCCTGGGAGGAGCGGCACGGGAGTGCACCCCAGGGATCTGCTGGAGTGCACTCCAAGTGCATTTGGAGACTCCACATGGGCCGGGTGCCAGAGATAGAAACACTCGGTCAGAGGCCGGGTGAGCACGGAGTGCGGCCGGAGACCTGGGAGATGGGAGTGAATGACTGCTTTTCCCTGGGGGTGCACTGAGGAGTGGGGTCCCGAGTTCTCAGCTCCTCCAGGTGGAGATTGGGAGGCCACCATTTTCACCCTGGTCCTCCAAAGCTGTACCAGAGCTTGCAGGGAACAAAAGCTCCTGAGAGCAAACCCGAGCAGCTTGCTTAGCCCGGACCGACAAGGGTGGGGCAATTCTGCCTCCGGCAAAGACATTTGGGAACCACGGCAACAGGCCCCTCCCCCAGAAGATCAGCACGAACAGCCAGCAAGCCAAGACCAAGTTTACTGATCAAGGAGAACGGGAGAACTCCAGCGCTAGGGTAATACTGCACATAGAATTCATGGCTTTTTTTTTTACCATGATTCATTAGTTTTTCAAAGTTAATTTTTTTTAACTTTTTTTTTTGAATTTTTCTTTTTCCCTTTTTCAACCAACATCTTATCAATCCCTTTTTAAAAAAAAACATTTTTTATTTTTCATTTTTAGAGTCATATTTTATCCCTTCATAGTAGTTACCCTTATTTTTGGCATATATATATAAGTTGTTCTCTCTTTAAAATTTTGAGATACAGTTTCTTCTAACAGATCAAAATATACCCTAAATCACTAGTGTATGGCTTTGTTCTAGTCTCCTGCCTGATCACATTCTCTCCCTTTTATTTTTAAATCTTCTTTCTTTTTTCAAACAACTTCTTATCTTATCAATTCCTTTTATAAAATATTTTATAATTTTCATCTTTATAGTCATCTTCCATCCCTTCATTGTATCAACCCTTATTTTGTACATATATAAGTCTTTGTTCCTTTAAAATTTTAAGAGGCACTTTTTTCTAACAGACCAAAATATGCCCAAAATCTAGTGTGTGGCACTGATCTATGCACTAGCCTGATCATATTTGATCATATTCTGTTTTTTTTGTATTGTTCTGTTTTTGTTTTTATCTTTTTCTTTTTGTTTTTTTTTTCTCTTTCTTTTTTCTTTCTTTCCCTTTCTTTTCCCCTGGTTTCAGGTCTTTTCTGATTTGCATAGAGTATATTTGCTGGGGCCATTGTTAACCTGTTAGCATTTTGTTCTCTCATTCATCTATTCTCCTCTGGACAAAATGACAAGATGAAAAAAAATCACCTCAGCAAAAAGGACAAGAGGTAGTACTGTCAGCCAGGGACCTCCTCAATATGAATATTAGTACGATGTCGGACCTAGAGTTCAGAATGATGATTTTAAAGATACTAGCTGGGCTTGAAAAAAGCGTGGAAGTTATTAGAGACACCCTTTCTGGAGAAATAAAATAACTAAAATCTAACCAAGTCGAAATCAAAAAGGCTATTAATGAGGTACAATAAAAAATGGGGGCACTAACTGTTAGGATAAATGAGGCAGAAGAGAGAATCAGTGATATAGAAGACCAAATGATGGAAAATAAAGAGGTTGAGAAAAAGAGAGAGAAATAACTACAGGATCACGAGGGCAGAATTTGAGAGATAAGCGATACGATAAGACAAAACAACATTAGAATAATTGGGATCCCACAAGAAGAGAGAGGGGCAGAAGGTATATTGGAGCAAATAGTAGCAGAGAACTTCCCTAATGTGAGGAAGGAAACAGGCATCAAAATCCTGGAGACACAGAGAACCCCTCTCAAAATCAATAAAAATAGGTCAACACCCCGACATCTAATAGTAAAACTTATGAGTCTCAGAGACAAAGAGAAAATCCTGAAAGCAGCTCGGGAGAAGAGATATGTAACCTACACTGGTAGAAACATTAGAGTGGCAACAGACCTATCCACAGAGACCTGGCAGGCCAGAAAGGACTGGCATGATATCTTCAGAGCACTAAACGAGAAAAATATGCAGCCAAGAATACTATATCCAGCTAGGCCGTCATTGAAAATAGCAGGAGAGATAAAAAGTTTCCAGGAAAAACAAAAACTAAAGGAATTTGCAGACACAAAACCAGTCCTACAAGAAATATTGAAAGGGGTCCTCTAAGCAAAGAGAGAGCCTAAAAGCAGCATAGATCAGAAAGGAACACAGACAATATACAGTAACAGTCACCTTACAGGCAATACAATGGCACTAAATTCATACCTTTCAATAGTTACCCTGAATGTAAATGGTCTAAATGCCCCAATCAAAAGACACAGGCTATCAGATTGGATTAAAAAACAAGACCCATCGATATGCTGTCTGCAAGAGACTCATTTTAGACCCAAAGACACCCCCACATTGAAAGTGAGGGGGTGGAAAACCATTTACCATGCTAATGGACACCAAAAGAAAGCTGGGGTGGCAATCCTTATATCAGACAAATTAGATTTTAAAACAAAGACTGTAATAAGAGATGAAGAAGGACACTATATCCTACTTAAAGGGTCTGTCCAACAAGAAGATCTAACAATTGTAAATATCTATGCCCCGAACATGGGAGCAGCCAATTTTATAAGGCAATTAATAACAAAAGCAAAGAAACACATTGACAACAATACAATAATAGTGGGGGACTTTAACACCCCCCTGACTGAAAAGGACAGATCATCTAAGCAAAAGATCAACAAGGAAATAAAGACTTTAAATGACACACTGGACCAAATGGACTTCACAGACGTATTCAGAAAATTCCACCCCAAAGCAACGGAATACACATTCTTCTCTAGTGCCCATGGAACATTCTCCAGAATAGATCACATCCTAGGTCACAAATCAGGTCTCAACCGGTACTAAAAGATTGGGATTATTCCCTGCATATTTTCAGACCACAATGCTTTGAAACTAGAACTCAATCACAAGAGGAAAGTCAGAAAGAACTCAAATACATGGAGGCTAAAGAGCATCCTACTAAAGAATGAATGGTTCAACCAGGAAATTAAAGAATTAAAAAAATTCATGGAAACCAATGAAAATGAAAACACAACTGTTCAAAATCTTTGGGATACAGCAAAGGCAGTCCTGAGAGGAAAGTATATAGCAATACAAGCGTTTCTCAAGAAACAAGAAAGGTCTCAAATACACAACCTAACCCTACACCTAAAGGAGCCAGAGAAAGAACAGCAAATAAAGCCTAACCCCAGCAGGAGAAGAGAAATAATAAAGATCAGAGCAGAAATCAATGAACTAGAAACCAAAAGAGCAGTAGAACAGATCAACAAAACTAAGAGGTGGTTCTTTGAAAGAATTAACAAGATTGATAAACCCCTGGCCAGACTTATCAAAAAGAAAAAGAGAAATGACCCAAATCAACAAAATCATGAATGAAAGAGGAGAGATCACAACCAACACCAAAGAAATACAAACAATTCTAAGAACATATTATGAGCAACTCTATGCCAGCAAATTAGATAACCTGGAAGAAATGGGTGCATTCCTAGAGATGTATCAACTACCAAAATTGAACCAGGAAGAAATAGAAAACCTGAATAGACCTATAACCACTAAGGAAATTGAAGCAGTCATCAAAAATCTCCCAACAAACAAAAGCCCAGGGCCAGATGGCTTCCTGGAGGAAGGAATTACAGACCAGGAGAATTACAGACCAATATCCTTGATGAACATGGCTGCAAAAATTCTCACCAAAATACTAGCCAATAGGATCCAACAGTACATTAAAAGGACTATTCACCATGACCAAGTGGGATTTATCCCTGGGCTGCAAGGATGGTTCAACATCCGCAAATCAATCAACGTGATACAATACATTAACAAAAGAAAGAACAAGAATCATAGGATCCTCTCAATAGATGCAGAAAAAGCATTTGACAAAGTACAGCATCCTTTCTTGATCAAAACTCTTCAGAGTATAGGGTTAGAGGGTACATACCTCAATAACATAAAAGCCATCTATGAAAAACCTACAGCGAATATCATTCTCAATTGGGGAAATGAGAGCTTTTCCCCTAAAGTCAGGAACGTGGCAGGGATGTCCACTCTCACCACTGCTATTCAACATAGTATTAGAAGTCCTAGCCACAGGAATCAGACAACAAAAAGAAATCAAAGGCATCCAAATCGGCAAAGAGGAAGTCAAACTCTCAATCTTTGCAGATGATATGGTACTGTATGTGGAAAACCCAAAAGATTCCACCCCAAAACTGCTAGAACTCATACAGGAATTCAGTCAAGTGGCAGGATATAAAATCGATGCACAGAAATCAGTGGCATTTCTATATACCAACAACGAGACAGAAGAGAGACAAATCAAGGAGTCAATCCCATTTACAATTGCACCCAAAACCATAAGATACCTAGGAATAAATTTAACCAAAGAGGCAAAGGATCTGTACTCAGAAAGGTATAAAATACTCATGAAAGAAATTGAAGAAGACACAAAGAAATGGAAAAACGTTCCATGCTCATGGATTGGAAGAACCAACATTGTGAAGATGTCAATGCTACCTAGAGCAATCTACACATTTAATGCAATCCCTATTAAAATACCATCCACTTTTTTCAAAGAAATGGAACAAATAATCCTAACATTTGTATGGAACCAGAAGAGACCCTGAATAGCCAGAGGAATATTGAAAAAGAAAAGCATAGCTGGCGGCATCACAATTCTGGACTTCCAGCTCTATTACAAAGCTGTCATCATCAAGACAGTATGATACTGGCACAAAAACAGACACATAGATCAATGGAACAGAATGGAGAGCCCAGAAATGGACCCTCAACTCTGTGGTCAACTCATCTTTGACAAAGCAGGAAAGAATGTCCAACGGAAAAAAGACAGTCTCTTCAACAACTGGTGTTGGGAAAACTGGACAGCCACATGCAGAAGAATGAAACTGGACCATTTCCTTACACCACACACAAAAATAGACTCCAAATGGTTGAAAGACCTAAACGTGAGACAGGAGTCCATTAAAATCCTAAAGGAGAACACAGGCAGCAACCTCTTCGACCTCAGCCGCAGCAACTTCTTCCTAGAAACATCGCCAAAGGCAAGGGAAGCAAGGGCAAAAATGAACTATTGGGATTTCATCAAGATAAAAAGCTTTTGCACAGCAAAAGAAACAGTCCACAAAACCAAAAGACAACCGACAGAATGGGAGAAAATATTTGCAAATGACATATCAGATAAAGGGCTAGTATCCAAAATCTATAAAGAACTTATCAAACTCAACACCCAAAGAACAAATACTCCAGTCAAGAAATGGGCAGAAGACATGAACAGACATTTTTCCAAAGAAGACATCCAAATGGCCAACAGACACAGGAAAAAGTGCTCAACATCGCTCAGCATCAGGGAAATCCAAATCAAAACCTCAATGAGATACCAACTCACACCAGTCAGAATGGCTAAAATTAACAAGTCAGGAAACGACAGATGTTGGCAGGGATGTGGAGAAAGGGGAACCCTCCTACACTGTTGGTGGGAATGCAAGCTGGTGCACCCCCTCTGGAAAACAGTATGGAGGTTCCTCAAACAGTTGAAAATAGAGCTACCATACGATCCAGCAATTGCACTACTGGGTATTTACCCCAAAGATACAAATGTAGGGATCCGAAGGGGTACGTGCACCCCAATGTTTATAGCAGCAATGTCCACAATAGCCAAACTGTGGAAAGAGCCAAGATGTCCATCGACAGATGAATGGATAAAGAAGAGGTGGTATATATACACAATGGAATATTATGCAGCCATCAAAAGGAATGAGATCTTGCCATTTGCAACGACGTGGATGGAACTGGAGGGTGTTATGCTGAGTGAAATAAGTCAATCAGAGAAAGACGTGTATCATATGACCTCACTGATATGAGGAATTCTTAATCTCAGGAAACAAACTGAGGGTTGCTGGAGTGGTGGGGGGTGGGAGGGATGGGGTGGCTGGGTGATAGACATTGGGGAGGGTATGTGCTATGGTGAGCGCTGTGAATTGAATCACAGATCTGTACTTCTGAAACAAATAATGCAACATATGTTAAGAAAAAAGAAAAAGAAGAAGATAGCAGGAGGGGAAGAATGAAGGGGAGAAAATCGGAGGGGGAGACGAACCATGAGAGATGATGGACTCTGAAAAACAAACTGAGGGTTCTAGAGGGGAGGAGGGTGGGGGGATGGGTTAGCCTGGTGATGGGTATTAAAGAGGGCGCATTCTGCGTGGAGCACTGGGTGTTATGAACAAACAATGAATCATGGAACACTACATCAAAAACAAATGATGTAATGTATGGTGATTAACATAATGATAAAAAATTAAAAAAAAATAAAATTGCCTTATATGTGCAATTTGACATGAAGCCTTTCAAAGACATTTCGTGATGGAGCATAGCTGATGTTTTTATTTTTTTAAAGATTTTATTTACTTATTTGACAGAGAGAGAGCACAGAAGAAGGGGGAGCTGCAGGCAGAGGGAGAGGGAGAAGCAGGCTCCCAGCTGAGCAAAGAGCCCCATGCGGGGCTCGATCCCAGGACCCTTGGATCATGACCTGAGCCGAAGACAGACACTTAACCATCGGAGCCACCCAGGCTCCCCACAGTTGATGTTTTTAGAAGTCCAAGTTGATGAGGCAGCATCATTCACGTCACAGACATTTGAGTGAGTATCTTCTAGTGTGAAACTGTCTGGAGCAGAGTTACACGTGCCAACAGGGTCTACAGAAGTCAGGAAACAGTCTCTATAAGATGTCTCTGGCCAGTTCAGACATGCCAATGCTTGTTAACGCTTGCTTGGCTACCAAAGATCTCCTTGTGGTTTCAAGGGTGCAGACTAAGAAGTAGACCACCGAGAGGGGTGCCTTGAATGAACAGGCCCCTTGATGTCTGTTAGCAAAGTCTAGGGGTTACCATTGCCTCTCATATTATCTGGGTTAAAGCAAGAACGTGAAGCCTCAGGGTGGTATCAAATTTATAAAGGGCAAGGCATGGTGTAGTTGCCCTGAAATCTTGTACTCTCAAGTGGCTCTGTGCTTGATCAAAACTCAGTAAAGATAGGGCGGTTTCTCACAAAGGCATTTAGTGGTGGGGTTAAGGCCTTCATACTTTGAAATTATTGAACCACAGTTTGATGTTGCTGAAAGTTAACAATTTGCAGGGCATGTTCCTAGAGAGCCAAGCCTCTCCAGGTCATGCATTCATTTAGTAATTCATTCCACAAGTATTCATTGTGTGTCTACTATGTGCCAGGTACTATTCTTGGTATCGGGGACACAGCAGTGAATGACACTGACAAACATCTTTGCTCCTCATGGTATCTACATTCTAGTTGGGAAGTGTAAGGCTGACTTACCCTTTAGACGAAGTAAACACAGTGCCTAAGGCCTTTAATTTTAACTTCTTTTAAAATCAGAAGAAAAAGAATACAAAATAATGAATGGAGTCAGACTATATTTGTCTTTATATCAATATGGTCATCATATAAATTTTTTAATTGTGTGTGTGTGTGTGTGTGTGTGTGTGTGTGTGTGTGTGTAAGAAGAGGGGCTCACACAAGCAAAAATGCCTAGGATCCATGAAAGTCATATGCAGCCTAGGGGGAGACAGACAATAACCAAGATTTTGAAAAATAAAATATATAGTATTTGGAAAAAAATAAGAAAGTGGGAATTAAAAGTGTTAGGGAAAAGGGAGCTCCAATTTTACACAGGGTGTTTCAGAAGCAAAGTTTTCTGAGCAAGTGCCATTTGAATAGACCTGAAAGAGGTAAGGGAGGTGTTTGACACCTTGTGTGGAGATTATTCTTGGAAGAAGGAGCCGCAAGGGCCGAGGCCCGGAGATGAGAAGATGCTTGATATCTGAATGACAGCGAGTGGGCCAGTAGGGCTAGAGGGCAAGTACACAGAGAAAAACAAACAAGAGAGGAGTAAAAGAAGTCAAAGAGGTGGCTAGAGGTCAGATCCTGTGGGGTTTATGTAAAGTGATAGAATGAACTCGGACTTATATATTGACCTGATTTATATGTCAAAGGGATCTTTTTATGTCTTCAACGTCTAACTCCACACTTGGCTTTCAATAAATATTTTTCAGTTGAATGACAATGTTTCTGCTTGTCACAAAGGGACAGCAAAAAACCCCCTACGGAAGTGCCATGTACCGTTCTTTCCAAAGCACTCCCCGGGCAAGTGTTAAGCCTTCTTGTTCTTCACTCATAGCTCCCTGAAATTTCCTTTAGAGCATTTATTTTGGTTTGCAATTCCATGTTTATTTGGATGATTATTTAAGGTCTAGCTTGCCATCTAAGCCACATGAGGGTAGAAACCATATTTATTCTAATCTCCTTTCCCCTAGCATCTAGCACATTGTGTAGAATATAATAGTTACTCTATTACTCTATGCTGAACAAAAAAGGAAGAGAAAATAATTATTTGTATCAAGTTCATTTTATTGGGATTTACGTATTGAATAAACTCTCCTGGCCTCTAGAAATCTACTTTTGGGAATCTAGTGGGGGGAAATCTGAAGACTTGACCTAATCTTTGATGTCAACTGGTAGTATTAAGCTGATAATCCTTCCATCTGCCCATCACAATCGTCGACAGTCCACATGGCACTCTTCTTACCAAGTTGGTATGCAACCTCACGTAACCTTCCCCACACACTGTCCCAGGTGCCCACTACCACATGCTCTCATTGGCACTCACGATAAAACCCATCTGCTATCCTTCATCTCAATCAAGCCAAATGACCTCAAGGCAACGTTTCGCCCCCAGTGGGCTAAATCCACAAATCTTATCTGACATTTATGGGCATTATATCTGCAAAGTCAACGTGACTAATTAGCACCCGCTTCTAGTACCCTTTGTCCATCAACTCTTTGCTGTTCTCCCTGAAAGGAAGGTCTTTGCTATCCTTGGACCAGCTCGAACTTGGTAGTTGATCTGTGATGCTACTGCAGCAGATGTTTCTCCAAATAAAACTCATTGCTCAGTGAAGTGTTCTTCTGGGTCTCACTTTTGCAATTCAGAATTTTTATTGGGTCCTAAAATGTCATTACATTTCCTGAAAACTGCTTTCTGAGCCTTTTCTATTTTCTCTAATACCATGATTTTATATACTGTTCATTTTCAGGAGTTTTGGACTCAGTGTAACAAGGGTAGTATAGGTCCATTGCAACCCCCCAGTCACAGGATCCCTTCTAGTCTCCTCTCGTTCCCAACAATTCCAATTCTGAGAAAGCAAGGAACCAAACTTAGAATTTGAGCAGGAGAATTTGAGTGTTCTGCAGTGCAAGCTCTGAGAGGCTGGGAGAATCTGATTTGAAAGGCAGGCATGATGGGTAGACGATGTTAGTGACGCTTTAGGACTCTGGACAGACAAAACACGGCACGACACACCAAGTTCTGGATGAATGTGTGGTTCTTGTTATTGCTGTTTTGACTGCTACTGATTGTACATTTACTTCGTATTTAATGATTGTATATATTTTATTATTCAGCCCCTTATCAGTCCTACGATACGGATATTATTATTTTATCCCATTTTACCGATGAGGAAACTGGACAATGAAAAGTTAGGTACTTTCACAGAGTTGCCTAGTGAGCAAATAGTATAACCAGGATTTGAACCCAGATCTCACAATTTGTGCTCTTAACTATTTCCCTCGGGCCTTGCTACTGAAGTGCACTTAGAGTGTAGAATGAGGAAGACCAGAAAGACACAGAAATCCTACTTCCTTATTCTTGTCTGGGGTTGGTCCTACACCTTCCCCAGACAAATGGGGAGGAATTGAACTATCTTGATTACTGCTGTTTCTACTACCTGGACAGTGCCTCACAAACAAGTGCGAAACAAATATTTGTGGAAGAAATAAATGACTTAGAATCAGAGGTTCAAAGCTACCCTCACATAGTTCTTTGTTTCTAGCACAAATCCTTCCAAAAGATTTGTTTTTTTATTTTTTAACAGCATTTTAAAAAAGATTTAATTCTTTTTTTTTTTTTTAACTTTAAGTAATCTCTACACCCAATGTGGGGCTTGAACTTACAACCCCAAGATGAGTTGCATGCTCTACCAACTTAGCCAGCCAGGCATGCCTCCAAAAGATTTTAAGTGAAGACTTTGATGAGGTTGTTTGAGAAAGAAGAAATGGCATTCAGTGGCATTCAGTGGTTAGCTGTGGTTCTTTTAGATCACACTGCTCAGGGCAGATTCCTTGCTGTGAGCACTGCCTGAAAGCCCCTGTTTATCAGCTTGCTAAGTGACCCCGTGGTCTTCATCGGAAATACTGCTCCTTGCTTTCTATTCTAAACTTCAGCATAACACACTGATGATGGCTAAACAGATGCTAGTTTTCACCCTGGAGGAGTCTACATTTCAATGATAAGCAGAAGAATTCCTATAAATAAGTTTGAGGCAGATCCTCACACTGTGCTCTCTGTCAGGTGAATCACAAGGCCGTTGTGGAACTCATTGCCCACCTGAGCTCCCAAGCATTTAGAAAATGTCCTTCATACCATTAGTTAGAGGACCTATCTGTATCTAATTACTTCTTGGTTTTGACACAGATAAACTGAACTACCAAAATCTTCTCTCATGAGCATAGATTATCTTCTAATGTTTCAGGTAGTTTTGCTGATAGGTGATATTTAAATAAGCCTCCTAAAAAGAGAGATCATGTCTAAACTTTTTAAGCTCTGTGTTGAACGAAACAGCCATCTCATCATCCCTCATATCAGTTTACTACCAGGTAAATATTTAGTTCAAATGACAAACAGTTCTGTATTGTACTGTTGAAAACCTTACTTGTAGCTAAGCCCAAATCTCCGATTGTCCTCTTCCCATTGTCCTGTCCTTGATGGAACTCCTTCTGAGCTTCCCTTTAGTTTCCAAAAAAGTCCCCTAGAGCAGTGGTTCTTAACTGGGTGCAATTTTTCCACCAGGGGATATTTTGCAATATCTGTAGACATTTTTGTTTGTTATGATTGGGAGGATGCTACTAGAATCTACTGGTAGAAAGTAAAGATGCTGCTAAACATCCTGCAATGTAGAGGACACCACACACACACACACACACACACACACACACACACACACACACACACACACACACAATGATCCCTCCTAAGACATCAACAGTGCTGCTGCTGGGATACCCTGCTCTACAGTATGAGGAATATTAATATCCTGGTGGTCCTAGTGACCACCATAGAGACATCTCGTATCTATATTTATTGAATTTAATTGTATTGACATGAAAACAGCAAACCTGATATTTGTAAATAGGTAGAGGAAAACATGAGCAATTCACAGAAATTATAAAGATTAATTATTAAGTGACGACGCTGGGCTAGGCATTATGTCCTTACAACTCCATGAAAAAAGCATTGCTCTTTTCTCCATTTTACAGAATGGAAGTGCAGTTCAGAGAGAAGTTAATAAACACGCTTAAGATCACATAGATTGAAAAAAAAAAAACAGAGCCAATATTTGAATCCTAGTGTGACTCCAGAGTTCATGTTCTTTCCACGACAGCTTCAGAATGATCCTTTCCCATTGGGAAGAGAAGCACAGAAATAAAATTCTTGAATGAATCCTCATTCCCTGAAATTCCTACTTCACAGCCAAGAGGCATATGAATCCAACCCCTGACCTGCTTTCTCCCATCTGTCTCCCAGTGCAGCCTCCTGCACAGGAGGAGACTGGTACAAAGCGGGGACACCCACACTGGCGCTGTGATCTTAACCTTTTCTTTTTATTATTATGTTATGTTAGTCACCATACAATACATCATTAGTTTTTGTGTGATCTTAACCCTTTATGCAGCACTTTGAAATCTTCCTCTTATTTATCCCTTTCAGTAATCCTCTGAAATAAGCAGTACAAATATTTTCATGCTCCTTTTAGGCAGGAGAAAACTCAGGTTTGATAAGGTAGATTGCTAAAGGGCATCTGTCTTGTAAGGAGCAGAGAAAGAATCCAGATTTTGACTTCCCACTTGTGTATTTTTCTTGTGCTTTGTGCTGGAGCTGCCTCACTGAGCCTCCCTTTTAACCATCTCCTCGCTTGTTCGTGAATAATTTTGTGGCCTTTATTCCAGAAAAAGTCCAAGGCTGCCATTGCGATGTACCATGATTGAGCTGGTGGCCTTTGTTTCAGTTTTCTCATCCACTTCATATTGTGGGGTGATGATTAGCCAAGCCCCTCCCTGCCCCTTCTCAGAACATCTGTACAGTTATGTCTAAATAGGTACATAAAACTTTTGATTCACTTTAAAATTGTACCATAAGAATGCATACTCTTTTACACTGTTATAAATATGTTTCTTCCAATTTTTCCAGGACTGGGCAGTCATAATCAATATTTCAGGGAGGTCTCTCTCTTCTCCTTAAACTGAAATTGGGATTCTTGTGCTGTGGGGTCTTGAGGATGTTGGAGCTGATTAATTTCCTTCTTTGGTGCCCACCCAGGAACAAAAGATCTTATAAGATTGGTTATTTGACCAAACAATTTCATTGAAATTCTCATCCACTTCCTACACTAATGTAAAGTCCAGCAGAGCAATGTAAAGAAATAAACCATTACTAATGCTAGATAAAAACATGGGTGACTATTCATTTGATTTCTAGATCAAGAAAAATTTTATACATGCAGAAGCAATGAAAGAATTCTCAAACGAGTAGAGCACCAAGGTTGAGAACCAAAGCTTGGAAAATTTCCCTTCCCAAAAGTTGTAAATAAAATTAAAAGGCAGCCATGGAAGTAGAGACTGGAAGGAATATGGGGGCTTCGGAAATGCTGCTCGTGGTCTGTTTCTTGGTCTTGGGCTGGTTACATGGTGAATACACTTCTCATTGAGTGGTAAACTTATTTTATATTCATATGTATGTGTATATATATCAACAAAAAGTCAAAGACAGAGAAAGGCAAAAGCAAACTTGTATATTGCGTGAGTATGACTAACATAAATGCAAATAATAATGAAACTCAAACAATCCAGAAGAAAATTGACCAGAGAAATAGAAATAATTAAGGAACACAAAAACATTTAAAATATTTTTAATAATAAAAGCAATGCAAGTATATGATAAAAAAACTTTCAACAATACAGAATAATATAGAATAAAAATTAAGATTACTTCATTCTTCCTTGACTCAGTTTTGCTCCTCTGGAGGAAATCACTATTAACAGTTTCTTTTTCATCCTTCCAGAAATTTTCTGTCTAGTATAAATGGAATTACACTATGACATAATATTATCCTTCCAGAAAATTTCTATTTATAAACATACATATATATTTAAAGCAAATGAAATCATACTGCACCGCATATCCATTTTTGCTTTGTTTTGTTTTGTTTCACTGAACAATGTCTCCTGGAGATCTTTCTTTATTAGTACATGAAAATCTACTTCATTGTTTTTCATGGCCTCGCATTTTTCCATTGTACTGTGATTTACTTAACTATTTCCCTATTGGACATTGAGGCTGGTTTGTGTGTGATCGTGCACGTGTGCATGTGATTATAAGTGATGTTGCAATTAAAATTTCTCTAATTATTTTGGGACATTTGTTTAAACAATTGTCAGAAAATTCTTAGAAATGGAACTGTGGAGTCAAATGCATAGTATTTTTTAAGTTTTGTGAAGTAGTTCCAAATTGTTCTTCAAGGAGTTTGCTCCATAATATAAGTTTGTGTAAGGTGTATATATGAGAGTGCTTGCTCTCTTCCCATACCTTTACCAACACTAGGTATTATCAGTCTTATTAATCCTTGACAATCTAATTGGTTTAAATGGCTTTTACTTTTATTTTTTATGGAGACTTCATTTTTTTAGAGAACTTTTAAGTTTACCACAAAATTAAGAGGAAGATACAGAGATTTCACATAAACCTCCTGCCCCCACACATGCATAGCTTCCCCCATTATTAACATCCCTCACCAGAATGGTACATTTTTTTTTTTTTAACCAAGGATGAACCTACACTGACACATCATAGTCACTCAAAATTCATGGTTTGCTTTAGGGTTTGCTCTTGTATATTTATAGGTTTGGGCAAATGTATAATGACATAATCATAATATCATACAGAGTATTTTCATTGCCCTAAGAATCTTCTGGGCTTTGACAATTCATCCTTCCCCCCCACCCCCAACCCCACTCTTACCAGCCATGGATATTTTTAGTCTTCAAAGTTTTGCCTTTTTCAGAATGTCATATGGTATCAGAATCATACAGTATGTAGTCTTTTGAAGTAGGTTTCTTTTACTTAGTAATATGCATTTTAGGTTCCTCCATGTCTTTTTATGACTTAGTAGCTCATTTCTTTTTTAGAACAGAATAACATAAAAAAAAAAAGAACAGAATAACATTTCATTGTTTGAATGTACCAATATTTATTTATCCATTCTTCTACTGAAGGACATTTTGGTTATTCCAAGGTTTGGCAATTATGAAATGCTTCTATAAACATCTGTGTGCAGGGTTTTGTTGGCCAGAAGTTTTTAATTCCTTTGGCTTATTAAATACCGAGAAGTACAGTTGCTGAATCATATGATAAGAGTATATTTAGTTTTGTAAGAAATTGCCAAACTGGAACACCTGGGTCACTCAGTTCGTTAAGCGTCTGACCTTGGCTCAGGTCATGATCTCACGGTCTTGGGATCAAGCCCCACCTTGGGCTCCATGCTCAGCGGGGAGTCTGCTTATTCTTCTCCCTCTGCCCCTCCCTCTGCTCATGTGCTCTCTTTCTCTCAAATAAATACATAAAATTTAAAAAAATTAGAGGTTGCCAACTGTCTTCCAGATTGGCTGTAACATTTTTTTTTTTTTTTTTTTTTTTGCATTCCCAGAAGCTGTGAGTGAGAGTTCCTGTTGCTCCACCAGCATTTGTTATTGTAAGCGTTCTGGATTTCGGCTATTCTAATTGGTTTACAGTGATAACTCATTGTTTTGATTTGCGTTTCCTTGATGATATATGATGTGGAACATTTTGCCCATGCTCGTATGCCATCTATATATCTCTTTGCTGAGGTATCTGTTAAGACCTTTGGCCCATGTTTTTAATTGGGTTGTTTGTTTTATTCCAGTTGAGTTGTAAGACTTCTTTGAATATCTTAGATACCACTCTTTTATGAGAGAGATTTTTTGCAAATATTTTCTCCTACTCTATGGCTCATCTTCTCATTCTCTTAACATTGTTTTTCACAGAGCAGAAGTTTTTGATTTTAATGTTGTCCAGCCTTTTAATTAGGTCTTTCCTGGATCATGCTTTTGGTGTTGTATCCAAGAAGTCATCTCAATATCCAAAGTTATCTAGGTTTTGTCCTATGTTATCTTCCAGGAGTCTTATAGTTTTGCATTTTACATTTAGTTTTGTGATCCTTTCTGGCTTAATATTTGTGAAGGGTATAAGGTCTGTGTCTAGATTAATTTCTTTGCATGTAGATGTCCAGTTGTTCTAGTACCATTTATTGAAGAGAATATCTTTGCTCCATTGTATTCCCTTTGTTCCTTTGTTATGATCAGTTGACTACACTTATGTGGATCTATTTCTGGGCTCTTAATCTGTCCCATTGATCTATTTGTCTAATCTTTTGTCAGTACACACTGTCGTAATTACTTCAGCCTAATAGTAAGTCTTGAAGTTGGTAGTCTCTATTCTTCAACTTTGTTCTCTGTCAGTATTGTGTTGGCTATTCTGGTCTTTTGCCTCTCCATATGATTTTTTGAATCTGTTTGCCCATATCTACAAAATAATGTGGTGGGATTATGATTGGGATTGCACTGAATCTATAGATAATTGGGAAGAACGGACATCATGACAATATTGAGTCTCCCTACCCATGAATATGGATTCTCTACTTATTCAGTTCTTCTTTGACTTTGTGCATCAAAATTTTGTAGTTTTCATCATATAGATCTTGCACACACTTTGTTAGATTTATACTTAAGTATTTCATTCTGGGGGTGCTAATGTAAGTGGTGCTTTGTTTTTACTTTGTATATAGGAAAGTAATTGACTTTCGTATATTAACCTTGTGTCCTGCAACCATGCTACACTCACTTATTTGTTCCTGGAATTTTCTTTTGTCAATTCTTTCAGATTTTCTATATAGATACTCATGTCACTTGCTAACAAAGACAGTTTTATGTCTTCTTTCTTAATCTGTATACATTTTATTTCCTTTTCTTGTCTTACTGAATTAGCTACAACTTCCAGTGCAATGTTGAAAAGCAATGGTTAGAGGACATCCTTGGCTTCTACATGATCTTAGTGAGAAAGCTTTGAGTTTCTCACCGTGAAGTATGTTAGCTGTAGGTATTCTTTATTAAGTTGAGGAAGTCCCTCTCTTACTAGTTTACAGAATGTTTTTCTCATAAAAGGATATTGGACTTTGTCAAATGCTTTTCCTGTGTGTATTGATATGATTATATGATTTTTCTTTTTCAGCCTGTGATGTGATGGATTACATTAGTCAAGTTTCAAGTGTTGAACCAGTCTTGCATACCTGGAATATATCTCACTTGATCAGGTATGTAATTCTCTTTTGGATTTGGTTTTCTAATGTTAGGTTGAGGATTTTGCATCTATGTTCACGGCAGCTTTTTATTCTAACTTTTATTTCTGCAATTATATGTGAAGTTGAGCATTTATGAAGAAATATTAACCAAGTAAGGAGGGCATCCATGCTTGGGTGGGGTGGGGGAGGAAGGAAATGATAGTATTGAAGTCTGAGTGGGGAAGTCATTGACTACGGGTAGTATTTAAAGCCACAGAGATGGATCACAGTACCACGTGAGAGAGAAAGAAGAGAGAAAAGGACTGAGGATGGAACTAGGGAGCCTGTTTCTAACTCTAGTTTTGACCTGACCACAGCCTCTTTGAAACCAAGACATCCATTTTTTTCTTTATCCTCAGAGAAGATCTCCCACTCACCAAATTTTCTGACAAATGACTTGTCAATAATACTTGGGGTTTTTTCATAATGTGATGGTTATTTTTATGTGTCAGTTTGACTGGGCTAAGGAATGTTGGTAAATTGTTATTTCTGGGTGTGTCTTTGAGGGTTTCTCTGGAAGAGATTAGCATTTGAATTGGTAGACTGAGTAAAGATTCCCTCACCAGTGCAGATGGGCATCATCCAATCCACTGAGGACCTGAATAGAACAAAAACGTAGAGGAAGAGAAAATTTGTTCTATGTTTGTGCTGGGATATACATCTTCTCTTACCCTCAGACATCGTTGCTCCTGATTCTCAGGTCTTGCACTTATACCCAGATTTATACCATCATCTTGCCTCCATCCCATTCTTGGGCTTTTGGACTCAGACTGAGACTTAAACCATCAGCTCCCCTGGTTCTCAGGCCTTTGGACTCTGACTGAAATTCACCACTGGCTTTTCTTCTTCTCCAGCTTGTAGATGGCAGGTATAGGGACACCTCTATAATTATGTGAATCAATTCCTATTATAAATCTCTTACGTGTCTCTCTCTATATACATCCTATTGGTTCTGTTTCTCTGGAGAACCCTGACTAATACACATAGATTATGGAGGTCATTTCATAGGATTGACCTTTGTTCCTAGGGGCTAACCCTCTCCTCTCATGTTCCTCAACAGTTTTGATTCCATTTATAAAGAGATTTCTATAAAGCCAATTCCTGTCTCTCCACAACTATGAAACTCTTAGAAAGGCACTCACCTCTCCCCTGTATTTATCTGTCTCCCTTTGAGTTTTCCTGGTTTCTCAGAACAATACTGCCAGCTGAGAAAAAAAGTTAGGTAATATTCTCATCACTGTTACAGCCCATTGCCAGAGAACTGCTCTAATTGGCTCCAGCCCAAGGTCCTCTGAGCTGTTTGGATCCAGTTGGGTCACTGATTTCACAGATTCTACATTGGCTATTGCTTCTACTCTGGCTCTGAGCTGAGAATCCTCGATGTGTCTCTTATCCTCTTCCTATCATTCAAGGAGACATTTCTGGAAATGTGCTCCTATTGTGAATAATTTCTGTAAGTTCCTGCAGGTGATCCAGACCACTGAATCTGCCTGCCCAGCCCTAATTCTCTGTAACCATCCTTGGGCCCTCCTCCCTTCTCTCTACTTAGAACTCCAGATCTTTCTATCTTCCCATTATCTCCGAACTTTGCTGGGGCTGACTCAAGTGGTTTTAAATTCCATAGCTTTAACTCTGCTAACTCTCCAGTATCTCTCTCTCTTTTTTTTTTTAAAGATTTTTCTTTATTTATTTATTTTGAGAGAGTGAGAATGAGAGAGAGAGAGAGAGAGAGAGAGAGAGAGAGAGAGTACATGAGAGGGGGGAGGGTTAGAGGGAGAAGTAGGCTCCTCGCTAAGCAGGGAGCCCGACGCGGAACTTGATCCCGGGACTCCAGGATCATGACCTGAGCCGAAGGCAGTAGCTTAACCAACTGAGCCACCCAGGCGCCCTCCAGTATCTCCTGATGATTAAGTACCCTCCAGCAACTTCTCAAGCCAATATAATAGTATTCTCGTGGGGAGGTGGTATGATGGTATGATATTATGGGAAAGGGAGGGGGAAAGAGAAGATGGAAAGGGGGGAGAGAATTGACATTAATTAAGCATAAATTCTGTGCCAGGCACCATGCTAAGATGCTTTGCATGTTCTCTCCCTCATCCTTTAAAACTCTGAGAATGGGTTATTGTAACCTCATTTTCCTGATAGGAAAAACGTAAGATCAAAGATGTTAAATTACTTGACCCTAATCATTCAATAGGAAAGATGGAACTTCAGTTGTGAATGAATCTAAGGTTTTTCTATATTTACTATGTGAGGCTTAAGCTGGATCATATGTTTCTATTATGGCAACCTAAAACCTCAAGAGATACTTTTCTTTGTTTTTGATCATTTTGTTTTTTGTAACCATATCACATTGTAAAACTGTTTGGATTTTGTGAAGTTACTTCAGAACATTTTTACATGAATGGGATCATACTGAAAACATTGTTTTTCAGCTCAGCTCTGAACTTATTGCTTTTATTGCCAACTAACACCTTAGAGGTTTTTTTTGCATGGGCAGTTGCATAGCTGCCCGTCCCCATCCTATATCTGGTGCATTTGGTTTTACATTTATTTGCATGAGGCATTTTATTAGTTCATGCCCTTGTAATTTCTTGCATTTGTTTGGAGAGGATTTTTTTTCTTAAAAAATGTTTAAAATTTTGAAAAGGGAATATAATTTGATAAGTGAAAATGGTATTTTATTACAGTTTTATTTTACATTGGCTCTAACTATGAATGAGATTAAGTATTTTTTTTAATATTTAAAAGCCATTTGTAAGTGGTGAACTGTCTAGTCATTTTTTTTTTATATTTCTACTGGATCATTGATCTATTTTCTTTGATTAATGAAAACTCTTCATTTATTAAGGAAATTAGTGCTTGTGATATGTGTTGCAAACATTTCCCCCAGTTTGTTGCTTATATTTTGATCTTATTTTTTTATATACACAGAACTTTCTATTTTTATGTCATCCAATTTATCATTCTTTACTTTTTTGACGTCTGAGTTTTAAAAATTTTTAAATCATTTTTCATACCTAAAATCATAAGAAGATCCTTTCACATTTTCTTCTATTATTTTCACACATTTCTTTTTAAACTATCATCATTTTGGCATGATTTTGTGATTGTCTTTATTTTTTAATTTACTATTATTATTTTTTTAAGTAGGCTCCATGCCCAGAATGGAGCCCAAATCAGGGCTTAAACTCAAGACCCTGAGATCAAGACCTGAGCTGACATCAAGTCAGACACTTAACCAACTGAGCCATGCAGAGGCCCCTGTGATCGCCTTTAAATGAATCTCTCTTCCTCCAGCTTCAGGACTCCTTGAATCCATTCTTCATACTGTAGCCACAATGATCTTTAAAATACAAGTTGAACCCTGGTACTTTACTATTTAAAACAATTCATGATTTCCATAACCCACAGATAAAGTTCAGCTCCTTAACACGGCACACAGTGATGTGACCATTACTTTTTTTTTTCCCCAGTAGGCTCTTCTGGTGATCACTCTGTTGTTTCTCAGTTCCGTGACTATTCATGATGTTACTTCAGCCTGGCAGTTTTGTCTCTGTACCACTTCAGTTCCATTTCCTTGGAAAATGAGTGTTAATCCACCACTGTTCTGCCCATCTGTCACCTCCTTCATGAAGCATCTTCTGGCCTCTGCCTATAAGGGTTCCTCAGCTCCAGCACCTTGTATGTACCTCCACTATGTGTGCCTTATGGTATGGCATTGGCTGATTTACTCGTATTTTCTATTAGGGCAGGGGCCTTGTTTTATTAATGCTTGCACTCCCAGCATATGTACGAATTTTGGAACATAGCAACAGCTCGAAAATTGTTTGCTGGAATGAGTTCCTTATTCTGTTTCAATGTTACTCAGAGTAGGATTAGGAACCAGTTGCATCAGAATAACTCTGGGTCCCTATTAAAAAGTGGAAATTATTGGATCAACTGCAGACATGCCAAGTCAGACTGTGTTGGGATGAGGCTTAGGAATCCTTATTTTTACCAAGGTTCTGCAAATCCAAAAGCCTGCTTTTTCCTTTTTAATTGAGGTGAAATTCATGTAACATAAAATTAACCATTTTGAAGTGAGCAGTTCAACGGTATTTAGTGCATTTATCATGCTGTACAACCACCACCTGTATATAGTTCCAAAGTATTTTCATGACCCGAAAGGAAAACAGTTTTCCTGGTAGCTGACAATCTTTTCTGTCTTTGTGGATTTACTTATTATGGATATTTCATATGAATTGAGTAACACAATATGGGACCTTTTGTGTGTGTGGCTTCTTTCACTTAGCCCAACGTTTTCCATGTTCATCCATAGTGTAGCATGTATCAGCACTTCATGCCTTTTTATGGATGAATAACATTCTATTGTATGGATGTAAGATATGGTTTTGAGAACAGACTCCACTTAATTCTTGGCTTCAGAGAGGCAAGACACTTAGCTTCTCTATTTTTTTTGTTAATTTTTTCAAAAGATTTTATTTATTTGACAGAGAGAGACACAGTGAGAGAAGGAACACAAATAGTGGGGAGTGGGAGAGATGGAGAGGAAGAAGCAGGCTTTCAGCAGAGCAGGGAGCCAGATGCAGGGCTCGATCCTAGGACTTTGGGATCATGACGTGAGCCGAAGGCAGACACTTAACGCCTGAGCCACCCAGGTGCCCCAGCCTCTCTAAGTCTCAATTTTCTGAACTCTAAAATGAGGATGGTTACACGAATTTGGACACCTGTGCTACAGAGTTGTGTGTTTAAGATGAGAGAATGCACAAGAAAGTGCCTGCTACTTGATCAGGCCCAGTGGCAGGTGCCAGACCCAGAGCCCAATCTACCCCTTGGAGCAGAGCTGGAGGGAAGGGCTGCGGGCTGTAGAAAGAACTCCAGCTGGGAAGAGAGTTCAGGGGTCTAAGGGTGGATGTCTAGGCAAAATGTCAGCATCAGAAAAACCCAGCTGAAAGGAATGCAGTGTCACACTGATGGCTGGAACACAGCCTCGTGGCATCTAGGAATTGTGGCATTCAGACATTGCCACAGAGAGACGAGACAGCCCTCTTTGGGGATCAGAGGCAGACCTGCTGTCTCAACAAAGGACAAGCAGAAGTTGTCATCCAAGCAGGGACTCTTGTCTCCAAGAAAGCAGACACACAGT
Source organism: Zalophus californianus (assembly GCF_009762305.2). NCBI lineage: Eukaryota > Metazoa > Chordata > Mammalia > Carnivora > Otariidae > Zalophus > Zalophus californianus. The sequence goes on from NC_045596.1 coordinate 90,681,724, forward strand.
AAGTTATGGGATGTGAGAGAACAAAGCAGACTGTGCAGTTAGAAAGAGGGTGGCGAGTTGGTCTGGCTCTAAGATTCACTGATGCCGGGTTTGATTGAACTAGAGTTTACATCCTGCCACGGGGGGCAAGATTGATTCCCGAAATTCCCTCCTCAAAGGAGAAGGGAACCCTGGGGTGGTGAGGCCAGACATTTACCTGTGTAGCATTTTATGCGGAGATTCATGTGATATGTGGCCAGGGCTCCTTCCTTCCTTCCTCATAACTCTGTGTGTTTCTTCCTCATAAATCTGTGTAGGTTGTGTGTCCATCACATCACAATAACCAGTTCAGTCAAGAATTGGTCAGTAAAACAAACTCTGTTTCCTGCCCCAGGAAGGAGCCAGGTGTGAATGCCCCAGAGGCTGAGCAGACGTCTTGGTGGCTGCCACAGCAGGAGAAAACAGGAGCCCAGAAGCCCTGATCCTGAGACTGACTGCCTGGAAGCTCACCCTGCCCCCTCCCCTCCACCATCTCAGGAGGTGCGCTGTGGTAAAACCTGTGGAGAAAAATTATAGAAAACTTCTGATTTTCTAGATGAGATTCCGAGCATCATCTAATTTTTTTTTAACTTATGTGAAAGCATTACTTTGACAACAACCAAATTAGAATGTCATTAAATAAGGTTAACCACTAGAAGGATATAGTGAGTATTTTATGTATGTATATTTACTTAAAATTTATATATTATTAAAAATATATAGAATTTATTAAAATATATTAATATATTATACATATTATATTGTTAAATATATAAAATTTAGGTTATTAAACTATGTTATATGAGTGAAGTAAAAGGCAACTTAATCTAATAAAGGGATAAAAAGAGAAAAAATAAGAAAACAGCAGAGATAAGACAAAATATAATGATCATAAAATCCAAAACTGTCAAAAATTGGTAATATTAATTATTAAATACCCATAATCAGTAATAGTAATATAAATATTCTCAGGAGTAATAAAATATCTTCACGATTAAATAATTTTGAAAAATAGAAGATAAAAGATTGGCCAAAAATATATCATGTAATGTAATAACAACAACAGAAAATCCTTAGTTTTGTCCATTATTTAGCTATTATTTTATAAGTACAATTGTACAATAATAGAAGGCCTATAAATCCTTTAGATTATCTTATGGCTTACATAGTTTAAGAATACTAATTATAGGGGCGCCTGGGTGGCTCAGTCAGCTAAACATCCACTGTTGATTTTGGCTCAGGTCATGGTCTCAGGGCCCTGGGCTTGAGCCCCACGTTGGGCTCCACGCTTAGCGGGGAGTCTGCTTCAGGATTCTCTCTCCCCCTGTCTCTCCCCCAACTCACACATACTCTCTCTTTCTCAAATAAATAAATTAAAAAAGAATACTAATTATTTATACCAAATCCCCCAAATCCACAAACTCGGCATCAGAAGGGGAAGTAGCTGAATGAAGGGGAGGCTTTGTCTCATTGTTTAGGAATCATGTGTTTAACAGCTCCTTTTCTTCCAGAAATTACTCTTCTGTTGCTGGATATGTCTGCAATGGAATTTGCTGAGGAGGACAACTTTGCTTTTATGGGCGTTTGCTTGTGGGACAGTTAATAATATCCTGTGCGTGCCTCCTCATTCGGCTGTGACAAGACTGCTCATGAGACACACAGAAAGCTTCTGTGTTCCTCTCTGGGTAATTATACTCCACACTCCCTGACAGATGAAATGAGCCTTCTAACTTAGACCAACCTTGTGATCACAGCTTGGACTTTTTGTCCTGTTGCTGCCATTTCTCCTTCAATCATATTGTGCTATTGTGCTTAATCAGCTGTTTGGAGTCCTATATTATTAGCCTAAGCTGCACGCATGTACTTGAATCATGGTACTATTGTGACTGATATGTCAGTCACAATAGTCATCTTTTATTGATGGCTTACTATGTGCCTGTCATTGTTCCGAATACTTTACATGTATTATCTCATTTAATCTTCCCCACAGTTCCACGCATAGGTGCTTGCACCACTTCCATATTAATGATGCTAAAACTGGACCCCAGGGAGGTTAAATTACTTGCCCAAAGCTGTATAACTAGTAAATATTAGTGGTAGATTGGAATCCACAGAGTATGGTTTCTGAAGCTGCATTCTTTTTTTTTTTAATTAACATATAATGTATTATTTGTTTCAGGGGTACAGGTCTGTGATTCATCAGTCTTACACAATTCACAGCGCTCACCATAGCACGTACCCTTCCAATGTCCATCACCCAGCCACCCCATCCCTCCCACCCCCCTCCACTCCAGCAACCCTCAGTTTGTTTCCTGAGATTAAGAGTCTCTTATGGTTTGTCTCCCTCTCTTGTTTTGTTGTTTCATTTTTCCTTCCCTTCCGCTATGATCCTCTATCTTGTTTCTCAAATTCCTCATATCAGTGACATCATATGATACTTGTCTTTCTCTGATTGACTTATTTCGCTCAGCATAATACCCTCTAGTTCCATCCATGTTGTTACAAATGGCAAGATTTCATTTTTTTTGATGGTTGAGTAATATTCCATTGTGTATATATACCACATCACTTTATCATCTGTTGATGGACATCTAGGCGCTTTCCTTTGTTTGGCTATTGTGGACAATGCTGCTATAAACATTGGGGTGCACGTGCCCCTTCAGATCATTACATTTGTATCTTTGGGGTAAATACCCGGTAGGGCAATTGCTGGGTCGTATGGTAGCTCTATCTTCAAATTTTTGAGGAATCTCCATACTGTTTTCCAGAGTGGCTGCACCAACTTGCATTCCCACCAACACTGTAGGAGGGTTCCCCTTTCTTCACATCCTCGCCAACATCTGTCATTCCCTGACTTCTTAATTTTACCCATTCTGACTGGTGTGAGGTGGAATCTATTGAGGTTTTGATTTGGATTTCCCTGATGCCGAGCGATGTTGAGCACTTTTGCTTGTGTCTGTTGGCCATTTGGATGTCTTCTTTGCAGAAATGTCTGTTCATGTCTTCTGCCCATTTCTTGATGGGATCACTTGTTCTTTGGGTGTTGAGTTTGATAAGTTCTTTATAGATTTTGGATACTAGCCCTTTATCTGATATGTCATTTGCAAATATCTTCTCCCATTCTGTTGGTTGTCTTTTGGGTTTGTTGACTGTTTCCTTTACTTTGCAAAAGCTTTTTATCTTGATGAAGTCCCAATAGTTCATTTTTGCCCTTGCTTCCCTTGCCTTTGGTGATGTTTCTAGGAAGAAGTTGCTGAGGCTGAGGTCGAAGAGGTTGCTGCCTGTGTTCTCCTCAAGGATTTTGATGGATTCCTGTCTCACATTGAGGTCTTTCATCCATTTTGAGTCTGTTTTTGTGTAAGGAAATGGCCCAGTTGAATTTTTCTGCATGTGGCTGTCCAATTTTCCCAACACCATTTGTTGAAGAGACTGTCTTTTTTCCGTTGGACATTTTTTCCTGCTTTGTCAAAGATGAGTTGACCATAGAGTTGAGGGTTCATTTCTGGGCTCTCTATTCTGTTACACTGATCTATGTCTGTTTTTGTGCCAGTACCACACTGTCTTGATGATTACAGCTTTGTAATAGAGCTTGAAGTCCAGAATTGTGATGCCACTGGTTTGCTTTTCTTATTCAACATTCCTCTGGCTATTCGGGGTCTTTTCTGGTTCCATACAAGTTTTAGGATTATTTGTTCAACTTCTTTGAAAAAAGTTGATGGTATTTTGATAGGGATTGCATTAAATGTGTAAACTGCTCTAGGTGGCATAAACATTTTCACAATATTTGTTCTTCCAATCCATGAGCATGGAACGTTTTTCCATTTCTTTGTGTCTTCTTCAATTTCTTTCATGAGTATTCTATAGTTTTCTGAGTACAGATTCTTTGCCTCTTTGGTTAGATTTATTCCTAGTTATCTTATGGTTTTTGGTGCAATTGTAAATGGGATCGACTCCTTAATTTCTCTTTCTTCTGTCTTGTTGTTGGTGTATGGAAATGCCACTGATTTCTGTGCACTGATTTTTATATCCTGCCACTTTACCAAATTCCTGTATGAGTACTAGCAGTTTTGGGGTAGAGTCTTTTGGGTTTTCCACATAAAGTATCATATCATCTGCAAAGAGTGAGAGTTTGACTTCTTCTTTGCTGATTCTGATGCCTTTTATTTCTTTTTGTTGTCTGATTGCTGTGGCTAGGACGTCTAGTACTATGTTGAGTAGATGTGATAGTGGACATCCCTGCCGTGTTCCTCACCTTATGGGGGAAGCTCTCAGTTTTTCCCCGTTGAGAATGATATTCACTGAGGGTTTTTAATAGATGGCTTTTATGATTTTGAGGTATGTACCCTCTATCCCTACACTCTGAAGAGTTTTAAACAAGAAAGGATGCTGGACTTTGTCAAACGCTTTTTCTGCATCTATTGAGAGGATCATATGGTTCTTGTTCTTTCTTTTATTAATGTATTGTATCACATTGATTGATTTGTGGATGTTGAACCAAGCTTGCAGCCCAGGAATAAATCCCACTTGGTTGTGGTGAATAATCCTTTCAATGTACTGTTGGATCCTATTGGCTAGTGTTTTGGTGAGAATTTTTGCAGCCATGTTCATCAGGGATATTGGTCTGTAATTCTCCTTTTTGATGGGGTCTTTGTCTGATTTTGGGATCAAGGTAATGCTGGCCTCATAAAATGAGCTTGGAAGTCTTCCTTCCATTTGTATTTTTTGGAACAGTTTCAGAAGAATAGGTATTAATTCTTCTTTAAATGTTTGGTAGAATTCCCCTCGGAAGCCATCTGGCCCTGGGCTCTGGTTTGTTGGGAGATTTTTGATGACTGCTTCAATTTCCTTACTGGTTATGGGTCTGTTCAGGTTTTCTATTTCTTCCTGGTTCAGATTTGGTAGTTTATACGTCTCTAGGAAAGCATCCATTTCTTCCAGATTGTCTAATTTGCTGGCATATAGTTGCTCATAATATGTTCTTATAATTGTATTTCTTTGGTGTTGGTTGTGATCTCTCCTCTTTCATTAATGATTTTATTTATTTGGGTTCTTTCTCTTTTCTTTTTGATAAGTCTGGCCAGGGCTTTATCAATCTTATTAATTCTTTCAAAGAACCAGCTCCTACTTTCATCGATCTGTTCTACTGTTTTTTGGTTTCTATTTCATTGATTTCTGCTCTGATTATTGTTTCTCTTCTCCTGCTGGGTTTAGGCTTTATTTGCTGTTCTTTCTCCAACTCCTTTAGGTGTAGGGTTAGGTTGTGTATTTGAGACCTTTCTTGTTTCTTGAGAAAGGCTTGTATTGCTATATACTTTCCTCTTAGGACTGCCTTTGCTGCATCCCAAAGATTCTGAACAGTTCTGTTTTCATTTTCATTGTTTCCATGAATTTTTTTAATTCTTCTTTAATTTTCTGGTTGACCCATTCATTCTTTAGTAGGATGCTCTTTAGCCTCTATGTATTTGAGTTCTTTTCGACTTTCCACTTGTGATTGAGCTGTAGTTTCAAAGCATTGTGGTCCAAAGATATGCAGGGAATAATCCCAATCTTTTGGTACCAGTTGAGACCTGATTTGTGACCCAGGATGTGATCTATTCTGGAGAATGTTCCATGGGCACTAGAGAAGAAGGTGTATTCTGTTGCTTTGGAATGGAATGAATGTTCTCATTCTCTGTGAAGTCCATCTGGTCCAGTGTGTCATTTAAAGCCTTTATTTCCTTGTTGATCTTTTGCTTAGATGATCTGTCCATTTCAGTGAGGGGGGTGTTAAAATCCCCTACTGTTATTGTATTGTTGTCGATGTGTTGTTGATAGTTATTAATTGGCTTATATAATTGGCTGCTCCCATGTTAGGGGCATAGATATTTACAGTTGTTAGATCTTCTTGTTGGATAGACCCTTCAAGTATGATATAGTGTCCTTCCTTATCTTTTATTACAGTCTTTGGTTTAAAATCTAGTTTGTCTGATATAAGGATTGCCACAGCAGCTTTCTTTTGATGCCCATTAGCATGGTAAGTGGTTTTCCACCCCCCACTTTAAATCTGGATGTGTCTTTGGGTCTAAAATGAGTCTCTTGCAGATAGCATATTGATAGGTCTTGTTTTTTTATGCACTCTGATAGCCTGTGTCTTTTGATTGGGGCATTTAGCTCATTTACTTTCAGGGTAACCATTGAAAGATATGAATTTAGTGCCGTTTTATTGCCTGTAAGGTGACTGTTACTGAATATGGTCTCTGTTCCTTTCTGGTTTATGTTACTTTTAGGCTCTCTCTTTCGTTAGAGGACCCCTTTCAATATTTCTTGTAGGGCTGGTTTGGTGTTTGCAAATTCTTTTAGCTTTGTTTTTCCTGGAAGCTTTTGATCTCTTTCTATTTTCAATGACAGTCTAGCTGGATATAGTATTCTTGGCTGCATATTTTTCTCATTTAGTGTTCTGAAGATATCATGCCAGTCCTTTCTGGCCTGCCAGGTCTCTGTGGATAGGTCTGCTGCCAATCTCATGTTTCTACCGTTATAGGTTACAGACCTCTTGTCCTGAACTGCTTTCAGGATTTTCTCTTTGTCTCTGAAACTTATAAATTTTACTATTACATGTTGGGGTGTTGAACTATTTTTGTTGATTTTGAGGGGGTTTCTCTGTGCCTCCTGGATTTTGATGCCTGTTTCCTTCTCCAAATTAGGGAAGTTCTCCACTATAATTTGCTCCAATATACCTTCTGCCCCTCTCTCTGTTTTCTTCTTCTGGGATCCCAATTATTCTAATGTTGTTTTGCCTTATGGCATCACTTATCTCTCAAATTCTCCCCTCATGATCCAGTATATCTCTTTTTCTCAGCTTCTTTATTCTCCATCATTTGGTCTTCTATATCACTAATTCTCTCTTCTGCCTCATTTATCCTGGCAGTTAGATCCTCCTTTTTTGTTTGCACCTCATTAATAGCCTTTTTGATTTCGACTTAGTTAGATTTTAGTTCTCCAGAAAGGGATTCTCTAGTATCTTCTATGCTTTTTTTTTATTATTTTAACTATTATTTTAACTATTATTAACTATTATCTTTATAATAGTTATTCTGAACTCTAGTTCTGACATCTTACTAATGTCCATATTGATTAGGACTCTGGCCATTGGTACTGACTCTTGTTCTTTTTTTCCATTTTGTTATTTTGTCCAGAGTAGAATAGAGGATTGAGAGAACAAAATGGTAAAAGGGTAACAACGACCCCAGAGAAATATACACTAAACAAATCAGAAGTGACCCAAAACTGGGGGGAAAAGAAAAGGGGAAAAAAAAAGAATTAGAAAATGATTAGACTGGTGAATATAACAGAGCCACACCCTAGATTTTGGGTATATTTTGGTCTGTTAGAAGAAACTGCCTCCCAACATTTTAAAGAAAGAAAAACATATATATACAAAAATAAGGTTAAACACAATGAAGGGATGGAATGTGACTCTAAAAATGAAAAATAAAAAGATTTTTAAAAATGGAATTGGTAAGAAAAGATGTTGATTGAAAAAGGAAAGAAGAAAAATTTTTCTGAAAAAAAAAAGAAAATTAAAAAAATTAACTTTGAAAGACTAAAGAATTATGGGGAAAAAGCCATGAATTCTATGTGCTGTATTTCCCTAGTGCTGGCATTCTGCCATTCTCCTTGATTGGTAAACTTGTTCTTGGCCGGCTGTTCTTGCTGATCTTCTGGGGGAGGGGCCTGTTGCCGTGGTTCCCAAATGTCTTTGCCAGAGGTGGAATTGTCCCACCCTTGCCAGGTCAGGCTAAGTAATCTGCTCGGGTTTGCTCTCGGGAGCTTTTTTTTCCCTGCAAGCTTTCTGTATAGCTTTGGAGGACGAGAGTGAAATGGCGGCCTCCCAATCTCAACCCTGGAGGAGGCAAGAACTCGGGGCCCCACTCCTCAGTGCGCCCCCAGAGAAAAGCAGGCAGTTACTCCCATCTCCCTGGTCTCTGGCCTCACTCCGTGCTCACTCGGCCTGTGACTGAGCATTTCTATCTCTGGCACCCGACCCCATGTGGAGTCTCCAAACCCAGCAGATCCCTGCATGCACTCCCGCACCGCTCCTTCCGGGGGAGGAAGGGGAGTCTCCCCAAATCTGCTGCTTCTTGGGTCCCTGTTGGAGGAGCAGTGGCCCAACTGTCCCATGGATCATGGTTTATGGCAACCTGGAGCTGAGAGCCCACTCATCGGCTCTGTCTCTGCAGCCAGCTTCCCCGCTCTGATACCTGGGAGCTCTGCTGTACTCAGGCACCCCTGGTCTTCCTGTCACCCCAAGGGTCCTGAGACCACACTGTCCCAGAGAGGGTTCCACCCCCTGCTTAGCCACTGGAGCAACGTCCCTCAGCGGAGCAGACTTCTAAAAGTTGCGATTTTGTGCTCCACTCTCTTTCATTTGCCAGTAGCAGCTGACAGAGGCTCTCTCTCCCTGCCATCTATCTTCCTGAATATCACCTCAGATTCACTTCTCTGCATGTCCTACCTTCCAGAAAGTGGTCGCTCTTCTGTTTAGAGAGTTGCTGCTATTTTTTTCTTCGATCTGTTGAGTTTGTAGGTGTTCAGAATGGTTTGATCCCTATCTAGCTGAATTCCTGGGACCAGAGGAAATTTAGGTCCCCTACTCCTTCACCGTCTTGCTCCTCCTTTGAAGCTGCATTCTTGACCATGAAACTATACTGCTTTGCTTTACAAATACTGTCTCTATCTAATACATATGAAACATCTACTGGGGGGCAGGAATGGATCCCAGTGCTAGGATAGTAGCAATCAGAATTTTAAAAAAATCCTGTCTTCATGGAACTTCCATTCTAGTAGAAACAGACAAAAGCGAATGCAAATAAGTAAAATACATAGTATGTTGGCATGATAACTGCTAAGGGAAAAAACTCATGCAGAAGAATCGGAGGGAGGGCTGAAATTTTTAACAGTGTCAAAGAGAGGCCTAAGAGGGTGATATTTGAGTAAAGAAAGCTGCTTGGATACCCAGAGGAGCACACCCCAGGAAGAGAGGAGAGCCAGTGTCAAGGGCCCTGAGGTAGAAGTGTGCCTGGCATCTTTGAGGGACAGCAAAGGGGCCTGTGGGGCTGGTGTACAGCGAGTAGGGGAGAGTGATAGGTCAGAGGTCAGAGAGGTAACAAGGGGACAGATCTGGTAGGACTGTATTAATAAGGACTTGGGCTTTTACTTTGAATGAGATGGAAGATCCACCCAGAGTCATAGGCAATGACCCAATCTGACCAGCTACAGGGCTGGACACAGATTGGAGGGGGAGTTACAGCGAGGGCAGGGAGACCACTCAGGAGCTTTTGCAGTATTCTAGTGAGAGATAATGGTGGTTTGGGCCAGAGTGTGTAGGATTGCAGCAGTATTTTCAGAGAAGGTATTTAATTTAATTTAATTTATTTTATTTATTTTGTTCTATTTTATTTTATTTTAATTCCAATATAGATAACATACAGTGTTATATTAGTTTCAGGTGTACAATATAGTGATTCACCACTTCCATACAACACCCGGTTCTTATCACGACAAGTGCCCTCCCTATCACCTATTTCACCCATACCCCCACCTACCTCCCCTCTGGTAACCATCAGTGTGTTCTCTAGAGGTAAGAGTCTGTTTCTTGGTTTGGCTCTCTCTCTTTTTTTTTGCTCATTTTTTTTTTGTTTGTTTCTTAAATTCCACATATAAGTGAAATCACATGGTATTTGTCTCTTTCTGACTGACTTATTTCACTTAGCATTATACTCTGTAGCTCTATCCATGTAGTTGCAAATGGCAAGATTTCATTCTTTTTTAATGGCTGAATAATATTCTACGTTATTATTTTTTAAATTTATTTTTTATTTTTTTAAAAGATTTTATTTATTTATTTGACAGAGAGAGAGAGCAAGATCGAGAGCACACAAGCAGGGGGAGAGGCAGAGAGAGAGAAGCAGGCTCCCCACTGAGCAAGGAGCCTGACACCGGGCTCAATCCCAGGAACCTGGGATCATGACCTGAGCCAAAGGCAGACGCTTAACTGACTGAGCCACTTAGGCCCTCCAATATTCCATTATATATATATATATATATACATACATATATATGTGATATATATACATATATCACATCATATATATCATATAAATCACATCTTCTTTATCCATTCTTCAGTTGATGGCCTCTTGGGGTGCTTTCATAATTTAGGTATTGTAAATAATGCTGCTATAAACATAGGAGAGCATGTATCCCTTTGAATTAGTGTTTTTGTCTTTTTGAGGTAAATACCCAGTAGTGTGACTACTGGATAGGGCAGTTCTACTTTTAACTTTTTGGGGATCCTCCATACTGTTTTCCACAGTGCCTGCACCAGGTTACATTCCCACCAATAGCATAAGAGGGTTCCTTTTTCTCCACATCAGAGAAGTACTCTTATTCCAGTTTTAGGGGTTGAAAAATTGAGGCTCAGAGAGGTTAGGTAACTGACCCAAAGTAAACTACCTGGTGACAGCAACATTGGGGTGGAAACTCATTCCTGATATTCCCCAGAGGCCATGTTCTTTCCTCTGCACACAGATTCTTTGAAGCACAATCCTCAGTTCCAAGTCTAAACCATGTTCTACTCAGAATATTGAAGATAAAGATCCCTTGAATTTTGTTGCGTGAAATCTCCCACCTTATGGATCTATTGATTGATTTATCCATCAACTGTCATACTTTTAGGGAGAATTGCTATTGAGATGTTTCCTGTTTCAAGTCACAGCTGGTATGGGAATTGGGGAAGAACATGGATGTTGAGTGGTTGTACATGGATAAGCCATGATGGAGGGACTTGGAAAGGCAGAAACTGGAATGTCAGGTAAGACATGACCATATCCTCAATGCACAAATCCTAGATTTTGGAGCCCAGGGGTCCATCTTGCCTCTTCTCCTCATTTGATCATATCAAGTAACTCAGAATTAATTTTTTTTCCAAAGGGGGAACATGTCAACTTTTTCCCCAGTCATCAAAGAAATACCTGGAATTAGGTTCAATGGTGGACTGAACCCATAATCCTGCCTCCTAGTCATTCCAATGACAGATGATGTCTCTCACAGAGCCAGAAAATAAGAAGAGGGGCTTGGTGTCTTCTGTGGACCAGAAAGTGAGAAACTCCTAAAAGATGAAAAGTAACTGGGAAGAACTACATCCCACAACTTGCAACAGAGAACTTCTACCAAAGCTGGGAGTGGCTCTTGCTTTGGAAGGGTATCAGAAGAAAATTTCAGAAGCAGGAGGGAGCTTTGTGGCAGTGGAAAGATTGGGGCACCAGGCTTGGAGCAGCTGGGTGCTGTGCCAGGCAGTGGTCAGGAGAGGCGCCTTCCCCAGGAAGGAGCCAGGTGTGGAATGCCCCAGAGGCTGAACAGACACCCTGGTGACTGCCACACCAGGAGAAGCCAGGAGCCCAGAAGCCCAGCTCTTGAGACTGGCTGGTTGGAAGCTCACCCTGCCCCTTCCCCCCACCATCTCGGGAGGCACAGTGTGGTAAAACCCATGGAGAAAAATTATAGAGAACTTCTGATTTTCTAGATAAGATTCCGAGCATCATCTAATTTTTTTTTTAACTTATGTGAAAGCATTACTTGGACAGCAATTAAATTAAAATGTTATATAAGTAAGGTTAGGCACTAAAAGGATAGAAGGATAGATATAGTGTGTGTGTATTATATATATACAATACATATATTATTTCATACATGTATGATATAAAAGACAACTTAATCTGACAGAAGAATATAAAAAGAAAATAAAAAGAAAGCATAGTAGAGAGAAAACAACATAATGGCCATAAAAATCCAAAGCTATCTATGATCAGTATTATTAAAAGAAAAATACTCTCAGGTTGGAGTAATAAGATATCTTTACAATGAATTAACTCTCAAAAGTTGAAAATAAAAGACTGGCAGAAAAGTATTGGGTGAAATTAATAACAACAACAAAAGCAGGTATAGATATATTCATATTATACCAAATAGAATCAATCTTAAAGGCAGTAAAAGGAAAAAAAACAGTATTTCATAGTGATGAAAGAATCATTCCCCAAAGACACAATGGTCATGAGATTTTATGCCTCTAATACACAGTATTGAAATAAAGCAAAAGCTGATGGATGTACTGGGGAAATTGAACGAGTGCCTCCTCATACACACACTTCTTTCAGAAACAGATAGTTCAAGTAGACCAAAAAAAAAAAAAAAAAAAGCAGTGGTATATACTAATTTGAATGTTAAACTTAAGAATCTTAACCTGATACATCACATAAGTTAATATGCCTTTTTGTCCACCATTCATAGAACATTTTAAACCTTCACACTGTACTGAGGCATAAAGGAAATCTCACCACAGTTAGAAAAGCAGAAACCATATAAATCATTTTCACTGGCATGATGTAATACTGTTACAATTAACAACAAAAGGATATCCCAAAGTGAAACAATCTAAAAAACTACCTTTGAAAAATTTGAAAATACGCTTTAAAAAACATGAATTCAAGAGAATCACAGAATGTTTAGAAATGAATAGTGGAGGCATTAGGTGTCTGTAGAGTCCAGCTAAAGTGATGTTCAGAGACAAGCTTATAAAAATAATTTCACGTACTACAAAACAAGAAGGGAACCTCAGAGCAACCCTAATCATTTGCAAATCTATCCACTTTTGCGGCCATTACTCAAGTGTCATGAAAGAAATCTTAGGTAATGTGTCCAACAGAAATATAAATTTTGAAAAGGATTTTCAGCATTGATTACACCTCTATCCAGCATTTATTACACCTCTTTTCCTTGCTAAGCTCACCTGAGGAAGGGTGGGAAACTGAAAAACAACAAAAGCCTTTATTTGGGCTCTCAGAATTGTAATTTGGGGAACATAGATTCTGGAGTCACCAGAAAAGTGTCCTGTTCATATAGGGAAGGAAAGGGGGTTTTGTGAGAAAGAAGGAAGAGGCTGTTACACAATTTAAATAAAGAAGAGAAGAAAAAACCTTGCTAATTTGGGGCTAACCGGTTGAGATGCTTCTGATTACTATTTTAATGACTTTTTTTGGGGGGTGCTATCCAATGAAAATGTCCCTCGTGTGCATTAATTAACATCAGTGTCCTCATATGATCTGAATGTCAGTTGCTGTGTTGACATTTTATGAGCAACTGCTTGTAAAACTATTCCCATTCTGGCGCAGCTCAAGAGTTCATTAGTTGGGAAAGAAAATGGAGCTCAAGTGGATTCTCTCATGTCTAGAAATGTCATACAGTTCCACACTCATGAGAACCCAGTTTTGTCCTTCTTTTCTGTGTATCATCATGGTGAATGTGACATCTGGAGCGGCTGCGGTCACCTTGTAATCATGAGGTGAACCAGTCTATGAAAAAGCTTAGTCACTGGAACTGGAAATATGTAAAAACAAAATGAAACAAAACAAAACCCTGGGTCAGTGATGGTTATCCCTGAGGTCTGAGATATCCAAGATCAAACCAAGTCTGGAGTATCTGCCCCAGGGATGTGAATTATAAATCTCTTTATTGTTTAAGTCTGTGGCTCTTACTTATAGGTAAAAGCATTCTGATTGAATGCCTTTATTTGTAGGCAATATTTATTGTCTATCTGGAAAAATTCACAGAAGCAACCAACTCATAGAACCACTAAAGTTAAATGTGATCTAGAAAGTGGTCTAACATGATCAACTTACCAAAATCAATGCTCTACTATGCACAATAGCCAGGTAGAATCTATTCGTAGGTAATAGTTTTGTCTTTAATATGTGCACATGTGCCACAACTAAGCTTGCCTGTTTGCTAAGAGGCTAAACAAAGGGTAGACAAATTCAGCCCTTCTGCTTTTTTGCATTTAGATATAACAAATTTAAATAATGTAAAACTTAAAAATTTTTATTAATAAAAGTAAATTAAAATGAAAATGTCATAGGAAAATATCTTATCGAATAGGAGCAAAACCACAATCTCCATTTAAAAAAACAACTTATTACTAGATATGTCTCCAGAGACAAGGGAAACCAAAGAAAAAATGAACTATTGGGACTTCATCAAGATAAAAAGCTTCTGCACGGTGAAGGAAACAATCGACAAAACTAAAAGGCAACCTTTGGAATGAGAGAAGATATTTGCAAATGACATATCTGATAAAGGATTAGTATCTTAAATCTATGAAGAATTTATCAAACTCAACAGCCAAAAAACAAATAATCCAGTTACGAAATGGGCAGAAGACATGGATGGGCATTTTTCCAAAGAAGACATCCATCCATTTAAATTTATCTTTCTGTATGGTGTAAGAGAATGGTCCAGTTTCATTTTTCTGCATATGGCTGCCCAATTTTCCCAGCACCATTTATTGAAGAGACTATCCTTTTTCCATTGGATATTCTTTCCTGATTTGTTGAAAATTAGTTGACCATAGAGTTGAGGGTCCATTTCTGGGGGTCTCTATTCCACAGGTCTATGTGTCTGTTTTTGTGCCAATACCATGCTGTCTTGATGATCACAGCTTTGTAATATAGCTTTAAGTCAGGCATTGTGATGCCCCCTGCTTTGGTTTTCTTTTTCAACAATCCCCTGGCGATTTGGGGTCTTCTGTCTGAGGGTTTCAGAGGGGAGGGGGGTGGGGAGATGGGGTAGCCAGGTGATGGGTATTAAGGAGGGCACCTCTTGTGATGAGCATTGGGTGTTATATGCAACTAATGAATCATGGAACACTACATCAAAAACTAATGAAATAAATAAATAAATAAATAAAATCTTTAAAAATAAAATAAAATAAAAAAAACTAATGATGTACTATACAGTAGCTAACTGAACATAAAAAAAAAGAAGACATCCAGATGGCTAACAGACACATGAAAAGATGTTCAAGATCATTCATCATAAGGGAAATACAAATCAAAACCACAATGAGATACCACCTCACACCTGTCAGAATGGCTAAAATGAACAACTCAGGAAACAACAGATGCTGACGAGGATGTGGAAAAAGGGGAGCCCTCTTGCACTGCTGATGGGAATGCAAGCTGGTGTGGCCACTCTGGAAAACAGTATAGAGGTTCTCAAAAGATTAAAAATAGAAATACCCTATGATTCAGCAATTGTACTACTAGGTATTTACCCAAAAGATACAATAACACTGATTTGAAGGGACACATGCACCCCAATGTTTATAGCAGCATTATCAACAACAGCCAAATTATGGAAACAGCCCAAATGTCCATCAACTGATGAATGGATAAAGAAGATGAGGTATATGGTATACACACACACACACACACACACACACACACACACACACATATGTATATTCCATTCATATATTTATATTCCATTCATATTCCACATTCCATACATATTCTATTGTATATATATATATATGTATAGTCCATTCATATTCCATTCCATTTATATTCCATTGCGTGTATACACATGTATTATATATGCACATATATGCACACATTTACACACATGTACAAATGCACACATGTATAATATATAATAACATGCATATTGTATATGCATACACATAACAATATACACATACATGTACAATACTATATACGAATGCACACACGTATACATATATGTATATACATGTGCACGTGTGTTAGTGTGTGTGCATACGTGTACAATATACATATCTATATGTAATATACACATATATAATATACAATATATGATTATATGTATATTGTATATGTGTATATATATAAATACATATGTATACAATGGAATATATATATACATTCAATGGAATTTAATATAATATGTAATTATATATATTATTTTTTCTCCATTCTTGCCACACACACACACACACACAGTGGAATACAAAAAGAATGAAATCTTGCCATTTGCAACAATGTGGATGGAGCTAAAGTGTATTATGCTAAGTCAGATAAGTCAGTCAGAGAAAGACAAATGCCATATGATTTCACTCATTTGTGGGATTTAATAAATGAAACAGATGAACATGGGGGAAAAAGAGAGAGGCAAATCATAAAACAGAGGTTGCTGGAGTGGAGGTAGGTGGGGGGATGGGTTAGATGGGTGATAGGCATTAAGGAGGACACTTGTGATGAGCACTGGGTGTTATATGTAAGTGAAAAATCATTAAATTCTACTCCTGAAACTAATATTACACTGTATGTTGACTACCTGGAATCCCACTAAAAACTTGAAATGAAACGAAACAAACAAAACTAACAGTTATGGGACTTCTAGGTGGCTCAGTCTGTTAAGTATCTGCTTTCGGCTCAGGTCATAATCCCGGGGTACTGGGACTGAGTCCTGCATCAGCTCCCTGCTCAGCAGGGAGTCGGCTTCTCTCTCTCCTTCTGTCCCTCCTCCTGCTCATGCTCTCTCTCTCTCAAATAAATAAATAAAATCTTTAAAACAAACAAGACAAAAAACTAACAGTTAATCCATTTGAAAGTTTATTGAAGGATATAAAAAGAGATCTAGAGAAATAGGTATACCACTTTCTGGTAAGGGGAGAGTCCATGTTGAAAGTTAACCCCCAATTAGTAAAACATTCCCACATAATTTTTCATGGAAATTAACCATCTGACTCTAAAATTAATCTGAAAAAGAAAAGTAGATTAAAAATAGCTGAAATTACTTAAAAATATAAAAGGGTAAACTTGCCCCATCAGATATCAAAAGTTACTATTATAATATTCAAAATGGTATGGTGTTTTTGTAGGAATGCATAAATAGATAAAATAAAAACAGAGTTACATACAGAAATGGACCCAGATACATGTAAGAATTTAGTTTATCAAAAAGTAGAATTTTAACTCAATAGAAACTTGATGGTCAATTCGATTTTTATTGAACTTATTGAATTCATTTTTATTGGGACAATCAATTATGCATTTGAAAAAATGAAACTTTACATCATTTAAAAATATATTTGACAAGGAATGAGGAGGTAAATTTAAAATCAAAATTATAAAAGTGTTTAAATAAAATATATGTCTGATCGTCTAACATTGGGGAAGATAAGCCTCTTAAAGAAGACAAAATCAGGGATCATAAAGAAAAAAATATTAAACTATGGTAAACAAAAGACACCAAAGCTAAGCAACAGACTAAGAAAAATATGTGCCTCATATAAGGCACACAAATATACATTTAAAACTATATAAAAGCCACCTATACATCAGCATGGAAAAAATTACCCCATTGGAAAAGGGAGGAAAAAAAAAGAAAAGGAAGTCATGTAAATATGTTCAGTTTTGATAGTAATTAAGAAAATTAAATTTCAAGCAAAACCATACTATTTTACTCACCAGATTGTCAAAATTAAAGAAACAGTCATATTGAGAGACACTATGGATGTGGGAAATATGCATTCATATATTCTTTTTTTTAAAGGTTTTATTTACTTATTTGAGAGAGAGAGAGAGAGAGAGAGAGCAGGAGGAGGGGCAGAGGGAGAGAGAGAAGCAGGCTTTCCCGCTGAGCAGGGAGCCCAATGCGGGACTCGATCCCAGGACCCTGGGATCATGACCTGAGCCGAAGGCAGACGTTTAACCCACTGAGCCACCCAGGTGCCATGCATTCATCCATTCTTAGTGTAAGCATAACTTTTTGGTATGCATCTGGGCAGTGTCTATGGGTATTATATTGAATTCACAGTTTAATTTCTAGGTATCTACCTAGAGAACACTTGGAAATGTGTAGAAGAAGTCTTAAAACAATTTTTATAGTAACAATGTTTCAATCAGACGAAGTTTGGAAAACAAAATAATACAAAAATACCTAAATTTTTATCAATAAAATAATGGCTACCTAATTTTAGGGGGCGACTATATCAGGTAATATTATGTATTAGTTTAAAAGAATAAGATATGGGCACCTGGGTTTCTTAGTTGGTTAAGTGTCCAATGCTTGCTTTCCGCTCATGTCATGATCTCAGGGTCCTGAGATCCAGTCCCGTGTCCAGCTCCATGCTCAGCTTGAGGTCTGCTTGGAATTCTCTCTCTCATTCTCTCTCTCTCCTTTCCCTTCTACCCCTGCTCCTGCTTTATAAATAAATAAATTAATTAATAAAGTCTCAAAAAATAAAAGAATAAGATATGCCTACATATCTTACACATAAAGACCTCCAGGAAATGTTAAATAAAAACAGAAAGTACATAAAAGCTGAACAATACATACAGTATGATACAATTTTAAGAAGGAAAAGTAGCACTCAACAAAACTAAGTTAGTGTGGTTAAACACATATACAAAGGTCTAGAAGAATATGTTATTAATAGTGTTATCTCTGGGAAGAGGACTAGAATTGGAGGTTGGTCAATAGAGCACATTGACTTTAGATACCTTAATATATAAAAATGAGACTGTATTTATGGATTAATTGTATAATTACTAAACTCATAAGTAAGAGCAATATACACTCACTGTAAAATAAAAAAAGCCAACCAAATGTACAGAGACATATTAAATAGAAAATGAAAGTTTCCCCTTTTAAAACTCTAGACATCACGTTCTCCCAAAGATGTTTGTGCCTGTGTATAAAAAACTCCTTTTTGTTTTAAAGAAAAAGGATCACGTTCTAGTGCCTGATATTTTAACACATCATATCTGACGCCTTTTTAAAAAAAGATTCATTCACTTAACAAATGTTTATTGAGCACATACACAGCACCAGGCATTGTTCGAGGCATGTAGATCAAATTCCTTTGTGTAAAACTGTAGTGTTCCATCGCTTAGATTCACTATGATTTTATATTTAACCAATACCAGACTAATGGAAATAGAGGGTGTTCTTGGTTTTATATACACTAACGTCGCTGTGATGAATGGCCACATTCAGAACTTGGACCAACATCTTTGCACACTTGTTTGATTACCTTCCTGGAACAAATTGCTCACAGTGGGATGGCTGGACTGAAGGGAATCCACAATAAAATGTCACTACATATTTCCAGATTGCCTCCAGGAAGTTTGGACGACCCAGGTATGAGAATTTTTGATCTCAAGTACGCTTCATAAGATTAAAAATTATGTATCTTAGAAGATACATGTTTGGCAATATGATAGGTAGGAAATTTTATCTCAGCTGTTTGAAAATGCATGTTTTTAGTGATAAATGTGGTTGAGACAATTTTAAGGGTTTATTATCCATGTACATACTTTTTAAAAAAAGATTTTATTTATTTATTTGAGAGAGAGAGAGAGCGTGCAAGCAGGAGCTGGGGCAGGGGGCAGAGGGAGAAGCAGACTCCCTGCTGAGCAGGGAGCCTGAGGGTTCCGGGGCGGATCCCTGGACGCTGGGATCACGAAGGCAGGCACTTAACCAATGGAGCCACCATGTATATACTTTTGTGAATTTCCTGTCATGTCCTTCGTTTGTTTCTATTGGAACATTTATCTTTTTCCTATTAAGGTAGTCTAAAGCTATTAGCATGTGTTTACCAAATATTTTCAAAAGTCTGTCCATTGAGGTGTTGTTAGAACATACTTAAAAAAAATGCATGACTGAAGCCTGGCAGGGCTAAATGATGGCACAACAAATTATACGGACAACACTTGAATCTAAGGCACCTGACTCCCAGCACGGAGTTTTTCCCACTTCACCCCTACTGCATACAAATCAGACATAAATATATTAGAATGTCAGTCATTGGTTGACTGGTTTGTGGGTGCAAAGGGTAGATAATGTTCTTTGCTAATGTTTTAAAGTGTTTCAGATGAAGCCCTTAGAAGCCACAAATTCTTGGCTAAGTCTTGCTAAGTTGTCTGAATTTCAAGGTCCTAGATATTGCAGAGTTTTGAGTTAGTCAGAATTCTTTGGGCTACAAGTGACAGAGAGCTAATTTGAATCAGTTTATGATGAACAGAGGCATGGTTGGAAGATCCTAGGGCATGTCACTCCCCGTGCAAAGAGCTGCGTGGGAAAGACATGTGATTGGGGCTTAGAGCTTGATCACTAATAGCTCTTGATCTGTCACTAGAATTCTCTTCTGTACCTCAACCTGGAGGTATAAATGGTGGCCCACAACTCCTCATTCTTCTTGATTTCTACTACTAGAGAAAAGTCTACCCTTACTCTCTCTAGTCTTGAGTTCTAAAATAGCAGAGAAGAATTACAATTGAGCCAGCTTCTGTCTGGTGTCTAGTGTTTGCAAGAATATGGCAGCACCCACTCAAGCTGTGTGTTTGGAATCTGGAGGTCATTTCCTAGAAGAAGTGGAGGAGGAATTCTATTAACAGAAATGTACGGCACCCGCCACTATTCCCATCTGAGGGGACTCATCTATTAACCCTCCAGCCCCAAACGTTTTATTTTTCTATGTCAAATATACCTGTTTATCTAGTTCAGGGAAAACAAATGTTGACAGATTAATAGTGGCTGCCTCAAGCACTAGGATGAGAAAGGTTCTGGGACCTCTGAGGAAGAAAATGCTTTAGTCAGTCAGTTATGTCCAACATAAACACGAGAAGGGGAGGGCAGCACTTGCTTCAGGTAGTTTCTGTACCTATTCAAGCTCTCCCTGGCTGTAAATCCAATCAAAAGTTAAAACAAAAACAACCGAAAATGTGCTTCATTTTTTTTCACCAGTAGGGATTGGTCGGTAAGAACATGTTCTGTTGAGACTTGGACCTCTTCCCGTCTCTCACCGTGTGAGTGTTGGTTTGTGAACAATATGAAATGAGAGAATGGGCGGCTGGGGTTGGGGGGGGTATGCTGGAGGTCAGATACAGGTGACTTCCAGTATGCTATAGTGAATACTTACAAAGACTGACACTCAGAAGACTAAATTGTGCAAAATCCCAGACTCATTAATTCTATCATTATGTTGCTTCCAAACTTTCATGCAGCACCCCTCCATAACAGACATGTGCTAGAATACTAGAGCCAAAAAGCAAGAGCTCCTCTCCTTAAGGATAGCGATGAAATGCAAGTAGACCAAGGAGTGTCAAGTGGGCATGTAGAGTGACTTGTTTACAGAGGTTGGGTGGTGGTTCAGGAGCAGAAGTTGAGCAGCTAGAGCAGACAGGCAGTAAAAAACGTTTTCTCTGAGCAATCTGGAAGGGCAAGATGAAGATGCACGAGAGACTGAGAAGGAGAATGAAAAGTCACTGCAGAGGATTTCCAGAGGCAACACATTTAATGTCACGGAGGCAGTAAAGTGTGACACGTGTTGGGAGGAATCAGTTGTTCAGTAAGGTTGGAGTGAGGGTGCGTATAAGGGTGCAGCAGAAGTAAGATTAGAGAGACAGGCAAGGGCCTCAAATGCTAAACCAAAGAGTTTGACCTTTATCCCGGAAACTGCAGACCCACAAGGATTTTCACAAAAGCGACCATATTCAGATTTGTAATTCAGAAATATCCCTAGAACTCCAGAGGATTTCAGTAGATCGGATAGGTTAAAATTGTGGGCAGGGAGACCACTTTAGACTCTTGCTAGAATAGTGCCCAGATAAAAGATGATAAGGCTTTAACCAGAACTATAGCTTGGAAGAGGAGAGTACAGAGCAGGTTGCCCCAGTACTAGGCAGGTAGAATCCTCAAGACAAAGTGACTGAATGGATGGGGAGGGAGGGGCGTGTGGAGAAAAAAAAAAAAAAAAACCATCTAAGTTGCTCTCCTGCTTCTGCCTGGGACAACTGGAGAATGCTGACATCTAGTCTCAAGCTGGAGAACACAGAAAGAGGTACTTAAATGCCAGCCAAGTGTAAATTAGGCCTGACTTTTGGAGGGATTATTAGTTAATCTACACTAAAGAGTTAAAAACTACAAAAGCTGGTGAAAAGCCTATAGTGTTGATGCAATTCTATTATTTTAACTTTACTATTTTATTTCTAAATTTACATTTGTGTAGGTGCTTAATTTTTCAAAAATTTTAATGTATATTAAATCATTCCAGTACTTAGCAATTACTGGAAAGATCTCATCTGAAGGGACTGTTTGCCCTTTGTTGCTACTTCCCCAGATGACAAGTTTCGGAAGGTCATTTGATAGGCCTGTTAATCATTAACTAATAACTTGGAATTGAAGTTTCAAATTCTGTATTGATGGGACCTGAATATTCAACGGCAATGATATTGATTAACCATAAGAGATTGCTTTTTCTTCAGATGATGCTATAACCGATGTTAAAATTTTCAGCTCAAAAAGAAAAGGATTAAGATGTTAAGTATTTGCCTTAGGTTGGTTTCAATAGGGGCATCTAAAAAGAATAAAAATGTTAGGTTCCCAGTGCAGCATTAGAACCTATGTGATAAGGCTCCCTCTTCTAATCACAGAGGTGTCACTTCAATTAATAAAGAACTCCAACTAGAGGAGCCCATCCTCTCCTGAGCTAGATGCAGACATCCAGCATCTTCTAGGATCTGCACTCTCCTATTCTTTGCCTGATATGCTGACCTCGAAAGATACAAATCTGCTGCGTTGCATGTTGGCTGAAACTCTCCACACTCCCCATGTGGCCCTAGACTTGGGGATAAGCAGAGTCAGTAGGGAAGAGTCTACGTGCCCTACCTCTGTGGATTATTGCTTTGGCGGAGACTGCCAGGTCCTGCCCAGTCCAGGCCCTCCTTTTCCTTAGCAACAGAGTGTATCCGGGACAGCCATGTACCAAGCTAAATGACAGCATTTTTAAACTTGCCTTGCAATCAGGGAGATGTGTGAGGAAAGTCGTCGCATGAGACTTCCTGGGAAGCTCTTAAAGAGGCCTGATTCAGCTGGGAGGAATTCCTTTTAAAAAGCCCCCTAATAATAAACAGCCTTAACTTTTATGCCGCTGGAGTCAGGTCACACTGCAAAAGGCAGAAGAAATTCCTAGCTGGTAAAATTACCTTAAAGATTGAGAAGAGCAGCATCTAGTGGTTTCAAATGTGCTTCAGTACTTCTCTGAACCGTGAAACAAATTCTCATAGCATCTTCATGGGATGCGAAAGAGTGCACACTGCTCTGTTCATATCTGAAAGATGAGTTAGAAGGTGTGCCCTTTATCAGTTCACATGGGTAAGGGACAGAAATCCTGGCTGTGGTGAAATCTGGATCTTGCGGGACCAGCCTTTTGTTCTTTCACCAGGTCTTTTAGTAACCAAAGCAAAGTAGTTAAAGTCGTTTCATAAAGTCAGTTCATTTAATAGATGAGTGGTTTATAATCAGCATAGCAATCCACATGTGGTGGGAAGCACCTGTGAGGGAAGGCAGAATGGGGAAGCAATTAAAAGCGGATCTGGGAGGGACGCCTGGGCTGCTCAGTCAGTTATGCGACCAACTCTCAGCTCAGGTCATGATCTCAGGGTCACGAGACAGAGCACCCTGCGATGGGCTCTGCGCTGGGTGCAAAGCCTGCTTGGGATTCTCTCTCTCCCTCTGACTTCCCTCCCTCCCCCCCACTCTACTCCCCTCTCACTCTTTCTAAAAATAAATAAATAATTACGATGGGTCTGGGAATCCCGATTCAATCACTTATCAATATGGGGCCCTGGTACTTGTAAAAAGCTTAGCTCCCTCATCTAAATCATCTAAAAGCAAAAGTAATGATAGCAACTAATTCAGAGAGTTGTAAAGATTAAATGAGGTAATAGATGTTCAATGCATAGCACTGAGAACTTGAAAAATAATGGTCAGTTAAGGGCAGCTGTTATTATTTCATGGCTCCAATGTTTTGGAGGTGTATATATATATATATATATGTATATATATATGTATATATATATATATATATATATATATAACTAAAAGTTATACCTAGGTTTGACTGCAAGTAACGAGCTCAAATAACAATAGCTTAGACAAGATAAAAATTTATTCCCTGTGATGTAAAAGTCCAGAGTCTTATTATTTGTGCCTAGAACGGTGGTTCTTCTCCGTGAAGTCCTTCCTCCAATTTCAGGATTATCTGTACTACAGTCGTCCCCCTGTATCCATGGGGGGGGGGTACGTTCCAAGACGCCCAGCGATGCCTGCAACCAGGGACGGTGAAAGGCCCTATGGATACTCCCTGCACATACATGCCTGTGATGAAGTTTGATTTACAAATTAGGCACAGTAAGAGGCTAACCACAACAATAATAAAATAGAACAATTAACAACAATATAAAGTTATGTCGGCTGCCTTCTCGTGATGATGTGAGATGATAATATGCCTGTGTGATGACAGGAAGGCATTGTGATGTCATGTTAGACTGCAGTCCACCTGCTGACGGTACTTCAGAAGGAAGGTCATCTGCTTTGGGACCACAGCTGGCCCCGGGGTAACTGAAACCATGTAAAGGGAAACTGTGGATTAAGGGGGGGGGGCACTGTAGTTGTCTTTACCCCACCAAACCTTGATGCTTTATGGGATATTTTCTTTTCTTCTTCTTTTTTTTTTTTTTTTAAGATTTTATTTATTTATTTGACAGAGAGAGACACAGCGAGAGAGGGAACGCAAGCAGGGGGAGTGGGAGAGGGAGAAGCAGGCTTCCCGTGGAGCAGGGAGCCCGATGCGGGGCTCGATCCCAGGACCCCGGGATCATGACCTGAACCAAAGGCAGGCACTTAATGACTGAGCCACCCAGGCGCCCCGGGATATTTTCAATAACTTAAAAACTTGTGACTACAAAGAACAATGTCCAAGGATGTGTGCAAATAAGGAAGACATAATTAGAGGGGAGGAGAGATTAGAAACCCAGGTGAGAGGTGAAGGTTCTGGAGTTTGAAATCCTAAAGGATCAAGTCTGAAAGGAAAAGAGTCACTGGAAAGAAAAGCACAGAATCAATTACTACTTGAAGATACCTTCGTTAGGGGGTGGGAGGAAGAGAAGAAATGAGCAAAAAAGTAAAAGAATGAAAAATGAAACTCTTAACCCAAATGGCTTATTTCCAGACACACACACACACACACACACTTTTTAGGAATACGTGTAGATGCAATAAACCTAAATATTAAGGAAAACAAGAAGGAAAGAATGAATCTAAGGTCCAGCGTGATAGTTCCCTGGGTTGAGGTGAGCCGTGAGATTGGATGGAGGGGTCTATATGGTAATCTGTAGCAAGTTATGGACAAAGCCCTAGCTCTTTGTTTGAATGAGTGGTGACTATTATTTTATTAACAATAACTCTTTTTACAAAAATAGATACCAGAAAAGAAATGAACTCTAACAGACCTATTATTATTATTTTTAAATTGTTTTCTTTTCTTAATATTTTATTTATTTATTCATGAAAGTCAGAGAGAGAGAGAGAGAGAGAGAGAGAGAGGCAGAGGGAGAAGCAGGCTCCTCGCCTAGCAGGGAGCCTGATGCGGGACTCGATCTCAGGACCCCGGGATCACGACCTGAGCCGAAGGCAGACGCTCAACCATCTGAGCCACCCAGGCGCCCACAGACCTATTATTATAGAAGAAAGAGCTTCCAAGATAGAGAATAGCGAGAGCGAAAAGACCATAGTTACAATATGAACAAAAAAGGTAAACTCCAAAAGAAATGTAACAAGAAAGGTACACTTTAAGGGTTCAGGAGATTAGAGTTTAGATGTCAGCTTTAGAAGTGATGCCCTTTTTCTGGGCCCTGGATTCTCATGTCTAAGTAGGAGAACAAGGCTAAACAATTTTTGGATCTTTCTCAGCTTTAATATACCATATCTATAGAACCTTCTCTTTTCAAATCTTTGAACTTGACTGGAGCATAAGCATTTCCATGGCCTTTCATTGCCGCCAGTAAATATCTTGGATAGTTGTTGTCTAGAACATGAAAAAAAATGAATGAACAGAAACAACATTGCTTTTAAAACCTGAACAGGGAGCAGAATTGTGTGTCAGCTAGCCTTGTATTTTTCTCTTTTATTTGGGTGAAATAAAGATCTGAGTGCTTAGGAATGTGAGATCTCTCCTGGTAGCTAGTATGATTTGTGGTGCTATATTTCTTCTGGCTTTACATGAATGTACTTCTGAAAATTATGAATGTACTTCTGAAATTACAATGGAATGTGGTTGTTGTTTAATGGAGAGAAAAATACATGTAGATCAAAAGAACTGTGTTTCAACTCCCACTTTGCAGGTTAGGAGCTGTTTGACCGCATATAAGTTAGGTGACTACCAAACAGCAGAGTCCTGGTCTATAGAAGGAGATAATAATATCATCTTTTCAGGTTTGCTGTGAAAACTGAAAGGAATAATATGATGTCACTTTATAAACTGTAAAGTGCTGTGCTCTGTGAATTGTTTCACTGACATATTATAAAAATTCTGTTTTTAAAGCTTCCTAGGTATGCACGTCCTAGTTGAGCAATGAAGTAAGTACATTACTGTCTGTATGGTCAGTGTTAGCTTGGCCCTATAGTCCCAGAATTGAGCATTCTGGATTTTCAAAGTCTCTCTCTCTCTCACTATTAACTAGGCACGTTCTTGAATTCAAAAGTCTCTTCTGAATGGGCCTCCAAGAGTTTTGAAAAAGAATGCTGCTTAGGTGCCAACTCATTACAAAATGGAGAGCCTTCATTTCCGATAAAGAACTCTCAAATGCCTACATTTTGCAAAAAAATAAGGTCAGGACTGCTAGGATTTGGGTTTCCATAGTCATCGCTAGACAGTTTTCAAACTCAAAGGCCTCCAGGTAGCAGGGCTAGGTAGGTAATGAGTGACAACCCTCAGAATGAGTACATTTAACTTTCTTTTTATTTGAACAGCAACCAAAACACCAGCATATGCTCAATGATAAACGGCAGCTGACACTTTGGTTGGTTGGGGAAGAGAGAATGGTTGGACGTGCGATAAAACAAACTCCAAGTGCCTGTCTAAAGTGCTTACTCACTGGCAGCCAAGTGTTGCCAATTTGACTTTTCAGAAAGGACTAGATACCTTGATTTTTATGTCGTTTTCCAGCTTTAAGGTGCTGGTTAATAACACAAATTTCAAAAATTGCTGTGCTGGCCAATAATCTTTGTGGGAGAAGAAAATGTCCTGTGCTGGATTCCAGTGGCCACTTAATGACTGCTAAGTTAGGGAGATGTGGTATTGGGGCGAAACATAACATTTTGGCCATTAATACAAATCTCTCTCACAATCCCTGTTTGTCCAGAATTCTCTCTTGATCTTTCATAAAACTGAATCTAGAATTGTTTATTAAATGCCTTGTTTCTTCTCTTGACTAGAAGGTAAACTGGGAAGGGCACAAATTAGATTTCTGAGGCCCCCAGGTCAGGGTTTCTTTGGCATTAGTTTAGCTGAAGAGTCTTCCAAGGTCTCACCACAGAGAGTCTGATTCCTTGAATCAGTGGTGAGTCCCGGATATACACCTATTTTGACAATCTCAAGATGATTTGGCTGAAGAAGGATCTCATTTGACACTTTGAAAAATGTTGCCTGCAGTCGGGGTTGTTCCAACACTTGTTCCACCAAGTGTTCCACTGAACACTTCTCTGGCTAGTGTTCAGAAATTTCCATAATGGAATACGCTCACTCAGTCCAGGTTGTTCAAAGGTAAGGAAGGCTAATGTTTGGCACTGCGCGCTCCCTACTCCCCTTTGATGGGGTGGAAGTGGAGTTGGGGTCGTGACCACCAGGTTCCCTAGACCCACTGCTTCAAATGATCTAGCACAGAGTGGTGCCCATTATAGGATTTTTTTCTCTTTACTGTTCTTCTGTTTTAAAAATTCACTGTTACACCAATGCAAGATTTTAAAATCCTTAGTCATGGGAGAGTAACTCAACTTGCTTTCTTGCTTCCATAGTTTCTGCCAAGAATTCATGTATGATTTGGAAGCTTCTCAATGTCTTAACCAACACAAAGCGTTGGAGACGCAGAGAAACTAGAACCCCTCAGTCACGGTTCTAGTTGTTTCTGGAAAAGGCCAGTTCTGTCTACTGTTATTTCCCAGGACAAAATTTCTTTCTTCAGTAAACTGGTGCTGTCTATTCTTTATTTCAGACCAAAAGTAACTTTTGTATTAAGCAGCATTTTTGTTTCTCTGTAAATAGAGATGCAGTTTTTTTTAAATTTTTTATTGTTATGTTAATCACCATATATTACATCATTTGTTTTGGTGTAGTGTTCCATGATTCATTGTTTGTTCATAACACCCAGTGCTCCATGCAGAATGTGCCCTCTTTAATACCCATCACCAGGCTAACCCATCCCCCTACCCTCCTCCCCTCTAGATAGAGATGCAGTTTTAAACCTCCCAAGAATTGAAATGATAAATATAACTCCAGAGCAAATTACTTTTTAAATACTCACATGGGAAACTTTATGTCACCTTTACTGCCGACAAAGAAGAATGATTGCCAGAATTAATATACCCACGAATGGCTAGTCCTGACCTCTGTCTAGCATGGTAATAAGGAGGAAAATGTATTCTGACTATAAGTATAACTTTCTTTACAAAATCTTTGCTTTTAAGTGACTCTATCTTGTCATCACCGGCCAAATCACTATTGGCCAATTTCTCATTATTAATGGACCACTTTGATGTGGAAATCCACAGGCTTTCTATGTATACTAGAAACTTCCATCAAAATGCTCCGCTAATTTCAACAACCTGGAATGAGGGCTTTGTTCTCACGCTACAGGTAAGGCTCAGGGAAACTAAGCAAGTTTTTCAGGATCACAAAATAAGTCAGTGGAAGAGCAGACATTAGTTCTTAGGTTTGTTTGATCCCAAACGTAATGATTCATTTAGCCATGCCTTAACAGAGTGGCTACTCTATGGTACTTTGCAGAGGCCCTAGCAATTGAGAGTCTGGTGTTGCAATTAACAAGGACCAACAAGATTTCGGGAGTGGGTCGCTCACAGAGAGGATGGGAAGTTAGAGAGTAGATGAGACCAGACAAGAATGAAGACAGGACTTCGAATAGTCTCCGGATCTTGCTGACTTAGGCAGCAAGATAGACTCTTGGCTCTACTATAAAAGGAAAAGCTCCAAAAGTTGTCATCATCTTAATTCAGTTTACTTGTAATTCAAAGTCCCAGGAGAGAGTTTCCTATTAGCCCAGCTGGTATTACCTGCTTTTTTGCTAGGGGAAGGAAGAAATCCTGAACACAGTAGCACCAAGACTGCTTATATCTGGGAGAAATAATTCTCCCAAAGTGCTCTGAGGAAGGGAAAATGGGTGCTAAGATGTCCCCTCTCAAAAAAAGTCAACAAAAGTTCACACATAGTTGTCCTTCAGAACATTAACCTCACATAATACTAAGAATAATCCTTAATTTCACTTCATCATCTGTTATGCAGATTTTGTACATGGGTTTTCTCAGATCCTTCATAAATTTCTTTTTATATTGAGCCACGACCACTGACTCTGATGAAGTTTCTACCAGTAGTTTTTGCATAACTACTTTATGCAAAAAATAGAACTTTATTTGATCTTAATAACCACTTTTAAGATTCCAACAATGTCCGATTCAGAATCTTTTATTCACACTCTTTGTGATTTGTACGATGTGATCATATCCTCTCTTATCCCTGTCACATTTCTGGTCTTTAGCACTACTCAGTCAATTGCAACAGGGTAAGGGGCGCCTGGGTGGCTCAGTTGGTTAAGCGACTGCCTTCGGCTCAGGTCATGATCCTGGAGTCCTGGGATCGAGTCCCACATCGGGCTCCCTGCTCGGCGGGGAGTCTGCTTCTCCCTCTGACCTTCTGACCCTCTTCCCTCTCGTGCTATCTCTCGTTCTCTCTCTCTCAAATAAATAAATAAAATCTTTAAAAAAAAGAATGCAACAGGGTAAAGCAGCCTAGTGACAGCCAGTTTAAGAGAGAGCTCCACACACCCAGGTGGGAACAGGCAAAGCATAGTGCCCAAAGGGGGTGGCAAATGGTCTTAGGCCTCCAATGATATTAATGGAGCCTTGTCATGGAAGATCGAAGAACAGGAGAAACCCTTCATTTCTAAACAAGCTGAGAACCAATATCAGAAAAGCTTATTGAAGGTAGTATGGTTGAAACCACTGAGTTGTGGGTGAGGGGCACAATAATAAGTCGCTCATTCATACTCTAAATGCCTCACCAGTCCATAGACAAGACTCCACAGATATGTGCACTCTGTCCGTGGAAGTCCCCCAGACCACCTCCTACTTGATTCACCAGTCACTTTAATTTTGGCCTTCTTAATTCCATGATTTCCTGCATTTGGCCTCTGTACCTTGGCCTTCTTCACCTGAGCTGGCTTGCTCCATAATAGGCTCCCGGCTTTGACTTTGGTTGTGTGTCTGCTCTCCATTTATGTCTGCTCTCCCAGGTCACTGGGGCCCTGGAAAGGTCACTAAGCATACTGCCTTGGAGCCTGGTTGGGCTGTTCTGCTAGAGAAAAATCAGACGAGGAGGCGTTAGGATAACTGGAGGGATTTGGGATTCCTGACCACTGACCTTCACCACAAGTCCTAGGGCAGGGACTGAGTGGGTAGGAGAAAGGCCCAGAGGCCTGAAACTGGCATTGGGCCTGACACTATAAAATGAATAGCCTAGAGCTACAAGGTTATGCTCTTGGGTCAGGACATCAGCTTGATTATTTTCTTTGCCTGTCTGACTTTACTGGCTCCATGCTGTCTTTCCTGAGGTGTGGCAATCACAAATTTACTTAGTAATCAAGGTAAAAGTCAGCCATCTTTGTGAATATGGCTATAATAAAAGTTTCGCTGGGAGTTTTTCCCACATACCTCATAGGCTTATCTAGCCTCAATAATACAGTGGAATATATGGGGGGAGGGAGAATAAAATAGATATAATGCTTCTTAATTCTCATTTTAAGAATTCCTATTCTTAAGAGATTATCTTGCCAGGAAATTTGGATTACATTTCTCTAAAGGTATTTCTTTCTGGCTTTTTTTTTAAAAAGCCTTTCGAAAGCTTCTGACAAGTTACTTACCATACATTTGGCAATTCACTCCTAAGGGGGCTGCAAAGTGGTGCCAAGGCCTCTCTTGGGCCAGTAGGCATGGCTTGTTCTTCATTAATATGTTTTTAACAATTATGTATTTTTTATATTCAGTATAGCTAAGTGGTTCTTCTTCATAATTGTTTGTTCCTGCTTTGTGTTGCCAATATCCTCACTTACCTTTATGAAGATATTTATTACACTTATTTAACTTCCCACTGTGTTCACTAATTCTGCTTTTTCTTGAACAGGGCATTTTATTTATTGTCTGTCTGCTACTTGGCTCTTGTTCTCAGATGTCACGTAATTTTCCATTCTGAATTTATTTTTGTTTATTTTATTTTATTGCCTCGGGACAACAACAGCCCCTATCAATGCAATATCGTTAATCAAAAGAAAAAAATGAAGGGGCACCTGGGTGGCTTAGTCGTTGAGCGTCTGCCTTCGGCTCAGATCATGATGGATCGAGCCCCACATCAGGCTCCCTGCTCCGCAGGAAGCCTGCTTCTCCCTCTCCCACTCGCCCTGCTTGTGTTCCTTCTCTCGCTGTGTCTCGCTCTGTCGAATAAATAAAATCTTAAAAAAAAAAAAATGAAATACTTAGAGTAGTGACGGGTGAAGAAAGCACCAAATACTTGCTAGTTATGGTGT
This sequence comes from Zalophus californianus, assembly GCF_009762305.2. Classification (NCBI taxonomy): domain Eukaryota; kingdom Metazoa; phylum Chordata; class Mammalia; order Carnivora; family Otariidae; genus Zalophus; species Zalophus californianus. The sequence continues at coordinate 90,713,247 of NC_045596.1, forward strand.
ATTTACTTTCTATGGGTACACACTGAATTACCCCAAAACAGCTGCTAAGACAACACCCTTTTATTATCTCATAGTTAATAGGTTAGAAGTCTGATGTGTCTTTATCAGAGAATCAAAGGCCAAATTCAAAGTGTTGTCTGGATTTGGCTTTTAAATCTGGAGGCTGTGAGAAAGAACCCACTTCCAGGCTCATTCGGGTTGTTGGCAAATTTTGGTTTCTTGCAGGTGCTGAACTGAATTCCCTTTTTAAATGCCTGTTGTCAGCTTGACCGCTCTCAGCAACTAGAGATTTCCCTCAGTTATATGGCATGTGACCCCTCCTTCTCCCGAGCCTGCCACGGTGCATGGAAATCCTCCTCAGGTTTGGAATCTCTCTGATTTCCTCTTTTGCTGAAGAAAACTCTCTGCTTTTAAAGAGCTTGCGTGATTAGATTATGTTCACCCTGATAATCTCTCTTTTATTAAAATTCAAAGTCAACCGATTAGTGCCATTAATTTGCTAAGGCTAACACAGCAAAATACCAGACACTGGGTGGTTTGCATAACAGAAACATACTGGCTCCACAGTTCAGGGGGCTAGAAGTGCAAAATCAAGGTGTCAGCAGGCAGCTTTTGATCCTCCTGTGTGCTGGGAGGGAGAATCTGTGGGCTGCCTCTCCCAGCTGTTGGTTGCCTCAGGCATTCCTTGCCTTGTGAATGGCTTTCTCTGTATCTTCACATCATCATCCCTCTCTGCATAACTTTCTCTGTCCAGATTTCTACCTTTTTATAAGAAAACAAATCTTATTGGATTAGGGCCCATTCTAATGACCTCATCTTAACTTGATCATCTTCAAAGACCCTACTTCAAATAAGGTCACATTCACAGGTACTGGGTGAGGATTTCAACACCTTTTTAGGTGATACAGTTCAACCCACAACAATGAGTAACCTTAATTACATCTATAAAATTCTTTTTGCCATATAACATGATGTAATCACTGGAGTAACTCTAGGGGCAAAGCTCATGAGGCCATCTTATCATCATTTTCTCTTCTTTTAGTGCCTAGCAGTGAAAGGCTTCAGATGATGCTCCAAGCAATACCTTCTAGAGAGTAGAATCTAGAGAATGTCTAGTTCCAATCATGTAAAGGTCTAAAAGAGCTGGGGAATTATCATATATTTAAAGAAATGGTATGAAATGTTGAATCTACTGAGTCACTTTGAATTTTCTTCAGTTATTGCTGACCTAAAGATATTATAGATTGCTTTAAAAGCATGACACAATTCAGTCCATACCAGTGGTTAAGTGTGGGTTTTAGAATCAGCGGCACCTCGTGTCAAAAGTCATGCTTTCAACATTCTATATCTGTCAGGATGGCCCAGGTTAGGCTGCAGTGATAAACAACCCCAAGGCACACAAAGATTTATTTCTCACACATGTTACATGCCCAAAGTGGATTGGCTGGGGTCCCTAGTCTGTGTTGTTCCCACTCCAGAACATTAGCTGACAGAGCTGACATCAATATCTGAAACACTGGTAGAAAAAGAACTGTGGCAAATTTCACAGTGAGTCCTCAAACTTCTGCTCAGAATTACACGTATCATGTAAGTTCACATTTCGCGGACCAGAGCAATTTACATGGCCATGCCCTACTTTAGGGGAGGTGGGGGAAATAAAATCTGATGGGTGCTTAGAAGGAGACAGAAATGAGTATTTGTGAATAGCCTAACTATCAATGGAAACTGCTTAATAATGAATGCCATAAGTAAGTTATTTAATCCCTCTAGGCCTCAATTCCCTTAACTGAAAAGTGGGATAACATTAATATTAATACCTATCATGTGCGGTTCTTGTGAAGATTAGGTATGATAATGAAAAGAATGCACTTAGCACAGTGTTTAGAAAGGGTAAAATACTCCATAAAAGTTTGATATTATTATTATTACTATAAATAATATTAGAACTAGACAATAGAGAACTAGTCAACCCTTCTTTTTATTTTATTTTATTTTTTTAAAGATTTTTATTTATTTATTTGGGAGAGAGAGGGAGGGAGAGAGAGAGCAAGAGAGGGAACACAAGCAGGGGGAGTAGGGGAGGGAGAAGCCGGCTCCTCGCTGAGCAGGGACCCCGATGCGGGGCTCAATCCCAGGACCCCGGGATCATGACCTGAGCGGAAGACAGCTGCTTAACCGCCTGAGCCACCCAGGCACCCCTCTTTTTCTTTTTTAAAAAAGATTTTATTTATTTATTTGAGAGAGAGACAGACAGACAGAGCATGAGTGGGGTGGGGGACAGAAGCAGAGGGAGAGAGAGGAGCAGACTCCCTGCTGAGCATGGACCCCCAATGTGGGGCTCCATTCTAGGACCCTGAGATCATGACTTGAGCTGAAGGCAGATGCTTAACTGGCTGAACCACGCAGGCACCGCCCCCATTCTTTCTCAATAAATAAGGGAACAGAGGCCTACCGTGGATAAGTGACTACCACTACCTGGAATAGAACTCAAGACAGAATTGATTACTTCAGTCCATTGTCCTCTGTACTTTGTTGACTTTCATAGCCTCTTAAATATGTATATATATATATATTGGGGCAGCTGGGTGGCTCAGGTGGTTAAGCATCCAACTCTTGATTTCAGCTCAGGTCATGATCTCGGGGTCAGAAGATCCAGCCCCGAGTCGGGCTCCACACTCAGTGGGGAGTCTGCTTGAGATTCTCTCTCTCTCTCTCTCTCCCTCTGCCCCTTGTGCTCTTGCTATCTCTCTCTAAAATAAAAAAATAAAATCTTTAAATATACATATAATTTAATAATGTATATATAAAATATATATGAATGGACTATAATGAAGGACAATAATGGTAATTTATAGAGTTTGGGAAAATTCCAGATCCTGTAATACTTCTGAAGACCAGAACCACTTTAGTCAGATCCTCTTTATCAATAGGTTAGTTAGCGGTTGTGAGGTGGGAACAGGAACCCACAGGGAAGACACCAAATGAGCTGCTGAAAATGAGAAAGAAATGAGAAGAAAAATGAGTTGCCGACGTGCCACCTGGCACCCCTGCTCAAGAAGAAGGAGTCACCGGAGTTGACAGGTGGATATGAATTGAGTATAGGAAATATGAGGGAAAAAGAGCTACCTGAGTGTCCCGAGCTGCCCTCCTTATGTGCACGCTCCTTTCACAACAGATTTCCTGAACTAATATTCTCCGCAGGGAAGTGGTCTCTCTACTGGGAATAAGAAACAAGACCGTCTCAACAGACCCTTGGGCACAGCATGGTTGGCCTTAGAGGGTCTGCTCTTTCCTGTGTCTTGCCGAAGACCTTCCCCATTCTTTTATGCTTCTTTCAACTACCAGATAACACTAGCATTGTAATTGAAGAATGGAGTCTTTTGAAAAGATGTGCTGGCATTAAAAAAAATGTAAGGGAATTAAAATGTTGATGAAATTGAAAATTTTAAAAATTTAAGGAACAATGCTGCAGAAATTGTGAGAGTGCCAGAATTAACTAGAATAGCTTTGGCCCAGGCATACTTTCTCATTTGAGAACAGAGTTTGGAATCAGGCCAAGTGACCCGGGTTGTAACTCTGGCTCCCATCCTTTTAACTATGTGACCTTGAACAAGGTGCTTAATGTCCATAAGTCTTCATTTCCCTATCAATAAAATGGAGATAATAATAATCCGTACCTCATCGGCTTGCTATGAAGCTTAAAGGAAATCTATCACCAAGATAGTGCCTGGGTGGCTCAGTCGGTTAATCATCTATCTTTGGCTGAGGTCATGATCTGAGTCCCTCTGCCCCTTCCCCCCCAGCTCATGCTCTGTCTCTTGCTCTCTCTCTAATATATAAATAAAGTCTTTTTTTAGAAAAACAGAAATGTTATCTAGATGGTGTTATCACTATCCTCATCATCATTACACTCTCAGACTCTCAGAGTCTCTTCAGACCCCAATTGAACATTTTCAGAACTAAATTTTTAAAATAAAACCTATCTTTCCTTTGTAAATCTGGTAGTGAATATAAAACTTTTTAGTTCAATGCTCACTTTTTTGTCAGTTAAATGAACTCTTCTAGCATTTCAAAATTACATCGGTATTCAGAAAAACGTTGCTTACTGCATTTTCTTTGGTTGGAAATCTTTGTATGAATGTAGTAAATTCTCTCAGTATGAAGGCAGCCTGAGTCAGTGAAGAAAATACTAAATCTGACCATTAAGAAACCTAGGTTTTATCCAAGAACATTGTCATTAACCAGCTAGATGGCTTCACACTAGTCTCGGAATCCTTGGTTTCCTTATGCATCAATTTTGCATCAAACTAATGAGGCATCGCTGGGTAAGCAATGAGGATTCAAAAAAAGGCAGAGGCTCAATTTGAACAATTGCAAGAATAATAATACCTCTAATCAAAATATGAAAGTCAGAAGATAAAAACAGTCTGTCATAAAATAACACAAATTTTCTTTTAAACATGTTGAGCTTGAGGCTGATGGCAGAACATCTGGTTAGAAATGCTTAGAAATCAGTTGGCAATCTACAGCTGGATTTCAGCAGCAAAGTTAAGGCAGAAAATGTCAATGTTAGGATCACTACTTAGAATACTTGACATTATTAGAGTGGATAATAATGTCGATGATGAATATGTAGATACAAAAAGAACTATATAGCTAACAAATTATATTGGGGAAGGAGGATGGAATTAGATGGAGAGGCCAGAAAGGAATCAAGACAATGTAGTGCTATGCTATAGATGTGCATGTCTTTGTGTTCAGGCAGTGATGTGTAAAGCTGCAGGTGAGGATCATGTGAACTGTTGAGTGCCTGAAATAAGCAAACACAACTTCCGTTAAAACAGTATGCTGACCCTTTCTCTTCCCCCAACCCAAGAACTCAAAAACCCAAAACCAAAAAACTTTGGGTCTAAGTAGGCACTGGGTAAGCCACTAGCTTCTAACTCTTGGCATCAAGGGAAGAGAACATCAAGAAAAATCTGGAACCAGAATGTCAGTTATAGCAAAGAATCCAAAGCATGAGACTTGAGAGTAAAAGTCCATCGAATTTCACCCTTGAGAAATTTTTTGTGGCCTTCAACAGTGCTGATTCGTCACTGAAGTGGATTTCTCAGAAACCATCTTGTTGGGCATCAACTGGAAATTGCTGAGGAAATAGAAGCTCCATAAATTTGGGAGTGAAAAGAAGGCAAGACTTTGTATGATAGTGAAAGGGGATAAAAAGGGTAAGGAAAGAGAGACATGCCACGTATGGAGGTAGAGGGAAGGGAACCCATTTTGAGAAAATGGTTGAGATGAGATCAGAGCCTCCATGTAATCAACTGGAGCGAAGTTTTGAAATGTTAGTCTAAAGTAGTGATTATTCTTTCAATATTTACTCACTGGGCAGAATGATTAATGTAAAAGAAAACTCTCTTAGAAGCAACTTCTCTGTTTCTGGAAGTTGTCTTTATTATTTTAGGTAAAAGCAGACCCTACCTAAACTAATTTACTAGTCTGTTGATGCTAAAGATGTGAGATTATTTTACTAATTTGAATGAATGCCCCCCCACCCCACCATTTTTCTTTCTCTTCAGCTAGTTCTAATAATGCCCAGAAAGCCTTGTTTTTCTCAACAGCTGTCTCTGATGTTGGCACTCAGTGACCCCTTCCCAACCTTCCACAACCAACCTTTATGAGAAGGGGGAGTTAACAGACTAATTAGACTGGCAGCTTACGAAAATGTAAATTGTGGTACACACCTACGCCAGAAAGGCTTGTGAGCACAAGAGTCAAGTGTTTGGGCCTGCCTAAACCATCCAAAACTGCTAACTTCAGACTCCTCTCACACTTGGGAAACTGGTTTTGTTTTGCTTTGTTTTACACTTGGGCATACTATATAGAAGTTTAACATACTCATGGAATAAAAACTACATTTGGAATGATGAGATCTACATTAGGAAAATTATATATGAGAAGATTTGGAGAAACAACCCAACCATTTGTCATTAATGATCACGTACAGATTGGCAAAATAGCAAAATCTGTTTTAGCTGTTGAAATTTTGAAGGCAACTTTAAAAACGGTTCACTTTTTTGTGCCATATAATGAAAAAACCCCACCTATCAATAGCTGGCTTGTGAAATACGTTATTTTCTACCCAGCTTCTGTTAGAACTGTCTTTGCTGAACCCAACTATAATGTCGGTGGAGTCATATCTAGCCATCAGTGCCAGAAGAGAGGTCCAAGAAGATGCAGTATTTCTAATCCACTGGCCACTTGCATCAGAATTAACTAAGCTTGTTTTTTTTTTTTTTAAAAGCAGATCCCAAGAATTCACCCTGCATCTACTAAGTCTCTGTGGGTGCTTTTTGAGATCCCAGGTGATTCTCACAAAAACTAAAGTCTGAGAAGTACGGTTCAAAACCTCCAACCACATTTAGATTTAGCACTGCTCAGAGGGAGTAAAAATAGGCATAGCGTCTATGATGTGCCAATTTTTTTTAATTCTATATGCTTTTTGTCTCTAATTTTTTTCTTTAAATTTTTTATTGTTATGTTAATCACCATACATTACATCATTAGTTTTTGATGTAGTGTTCCATGATTCATTGTTTGCATACAACACTCAGTGCTCCACGCAGAACGTGCCCTCTTTAATACCCATCACCAGGCTAACCCATCCCCCCACCCCCCTCCCCTCTAGAACCCTCAGTTTGTTTTTCAGAGTCCATCGTCTCTCATGGTTCGTCTCCCCCTCCGATTTACTCCCCTTCATTCTTCCCCTCCTGCTATCTTCTTCTTCTTTTTTTTTTCTTAACATATATTGCATTATTTGTTTCAGAGGTACAGATCTGTGATTCATCAGTCTTGCACAATTCACAGCACTCACCATAGCACATACCCTCCCCAATGTCTATCACCCAGCCACCCCATCCCTCCCAACCCCCGCCACTCCAGCAACCCTCAGTTTGTTTCCTGAGATTAAGAATTCCTCATATCAGTGAGGTCATATGATACATGTCTTTCTCTGATTAACTTATTTCACTAGCATAACACCCTCCAGTTCCATCCACGTCGTTGCAAATGCCAATTTTTTTTTTTTTACCAGAATTTAAAGTATGCTTATCCTTTGACACAACAGTTTTATTTCTAGGACTTTATCTCAAGAAAATTAGACAAATGTGCAAAGGCAGATGTAAAAATCTATCTCCATTATGAAATTGGCTATTTAATAGAAAAGTAATAATTTAAATACTTACCAAGAGATTTTGATTAAATAAACTGTATACACTTATATAGGATTATCATGTACCCTGTTCTAAGCACTTCAAAAGCAATGTCATTTGATCCTCATAACATCATGTAATGTAATATAGTATAAAATATTAGTGTAATATAATAATGGTATTACCTCCATTTTACAGATGACAAAGCTGAGGCACAGAGCACTTAAGTACTTGTCCAGGATCACACAGCAAGTCCCCAGCAGAGCCAGGACCCAATACCAGGTAAGTCTGTCTGTAGAGTCTGTGGGCTTCATCTTGTGCTATCTGCCTCTCTCGACATTCTGCTGCCTTTATGCAATCAGTATATGGAAGAAAATATTTTACAAAAAAAATTATGTTTAATATGTTCATGTTTTTGTGAAAACAAATATTTATATTAGCAGTTTGAAATTAAAGATTCTAGGGATGCCTGGGTGGCTCAGTCGGTTAAGCGTCTGCTTTCAGCTCAGGTCATGATCTCAGGGTCCTGGGATCGAGTTCCGCATCGGGCTCCCTGCTCAGCGGGGAGTCTGCTTCTCTCTCTCCCTCTGCCCCTCCCCCCCGCTTGTGCTCTCTGTCTCCCTATCTCTCTCTGACAAATAAATAAAATCTGAAATTAAAGAGTCTTCTGAAACAGTAAAGAAAAGAATAGGCATGGGCGCCTGGGTGGCTCAGATGGTTAAGCGTCTGCCTTCTGCTCAGGTCATGATCCCAGGGTCCTGGGATCGAGTCCCGCATCGGGCTTCCTGCTCCTTGGGAAGCTGCTTCTCCCTCTGCTTCTCTCTCTCTCTCTCTCTCCCTCTGTCTCTCATGAATAAACAAATAAAATCTTTAAAAAAAAAAGAAAAGAATAGGCATGAGTAGTGGAGGCACTGAATTAAAGATAGTGATGGATGTTTTGGTTTTCTCTTTTGGTTTGTCTATGATTGCTTTTTCTTTTTTTCTCTTTCTAGCAATGGACATATGATGTTCTTATAAGAAGACGAGAACAATAAGTGGTTGTGCTTGGCACACAAATGTATTGTAAAGTTTGTGCTTTTCTAAGAGTGGCCTTAACAGATAAACAGACTGAAGCATAAACGGAGGGAAGGGAATATCAACTTTTCTATTCCAACACTCTCCTTCCTCCACAATAGTCAACTGTGTTTCCAGCATGTTCGTCTTCTCGGTTAGGCTTTTTTTTCATGAGCAAACTAGTATAAGTGGCTTTTTTTCTTTATTAGTAATTTTATTTTCTATTTGATTTTTTCCCTCCAATGGAAAGGATTAAGATTTCTCTTTCTAAATAAATAATGCTCTTTGCCTCGTCTATAAGCATGAATGGGATTATTTATTTAATTAAGTTACATTGGGTCTTTAAGGAAGGCAGTTTTTTCCAGCTTTCTGAATTATATGTGTTGATAAACCAATCAACTGTGATACCGTCCCAGGTGACAAAATTTAAAAGGGCCTCAGGATGCACGTCACACCAAACTCTGGGCCAAGTTAGTGTTTGGGATAACTGAACATAACCATTGGAGTATTTTTGAACTCATTTTGAACAAGCAGGTAAAATTGGTACTCATTTTATAAATGTCACTCTTCTCCAAAAAGAATCTCATAAGGCAAGGTGATTTGCCCGCTCTCTGAAATTTTAATTCTGAATCATAAAGTGTTTTGCTGGTAAGTTATTTTAATTGACCATATTGTTTCTTTTTTTTTTTAAGATTTTATTTATTTATTTGACAGAGAGATACACAGCGACAGAGGGAACACAAGCAGGGGGAGTGGGAGACGGTGAAGCAGGCTTCCCGCTGAACAGGGAGCCCAATGTGGGGCTCCATCCCAGGACCCTGGGATCCTGACCTGAGCCAAAGGCAGACATTTAATGACTGAGCCACCCAGGTGCCCCAAGCATATTTTTTCTTAATGTGAGACTGTGTTATCTACTCAAAATTTACTACCAAGTCACATCAGCATTTAAAAAAAGTGGAAGTAAATGAACATTCAAAATAGATTTGGAGTCATCATAACAAAATAAGATACAGTTTTGAACAACCACCAGTCATTTCTCTGGAAATTTAAACTGACATTTCTATGTCTCAGCAACTATATAATTTTGACAGAATTAGGAATGAAAAAATCACATATCCAATCTGAGCCATAATTGCTTATCTGCAAATACAAGAACTCTGCCATTTGAAGTCAAACCAACTTCTTTTTCTTATTTCAAGAAGTACCCTTTACTTATCCAAAGCTAGTACAAAAAGAATAAAAAACCTATGCCAAACAACCACAAAAAATCCCTCGTTGAATTACCAATTTTCCAGAAAAATATTAAGTGTTAACTCATGAACAGTAATTCTTCTTCTGAATTAAGTTTTCCTGAAATTTATTGTATTCCTACATATTTTTCTACCATCAAAATTAGAAAGATTTCTACCAAATCTTTCTAATTTTGATAATTGTATTTGTTCATGTTTTAAATCAAACTCATAAATCAACATCATTGCTCAAAGTAGAAAACTATTTATGGTATGACTATAATGTTTATAAGCGCTCATGTAATTGCACTCTTTAAAATACTCTGCATAATTTGCAATGAACAATAAATCTTTGAAAGGTATTTCAGGTCATTGTATTTAGGATCAAAATCTTCAGCATTTCCATAAGGTCAAGAAGTAGTTATTGGATAATCTCCAAACATTCTCAATAGATATTGGTGGGTAATTAAACTGTAACTGAAAAGATGTATTGTTTGGTCTTTTATTGTACAATGTCTTCCTTATTTTGAATATATAAACCCACTTTACCTCAAATTACAGATATTTAGAAAAATTCTAACTTTGCCACTTCATCCACCATAAAAAAATTACTGATTCTTAGCAACCTGTAAGCATGTGGTATCTCAAAGATTGAAGAAAAGTTGACTCAAATACTTTAATCAAACCCATTAGTTACAGGTAGTCTATTCAGTGGTATAACTGAAGGGAAACATAGGACTTTGGGCAGCAAAAACTACTCTGAAGAATTTGGTTGATATTAGGGTTCAAATCGTTCTTGAAATTATTTGTGATTATCCACAAAGGCATACACTAATTTGACACACACTAAAACAATCTTATAGAGTGGAAAATGTACTGCTTTGTGAGTCAGGATATCTGTTTGACTCTCTTCATTCCACGTCCTCATGTATGAAATGGGGACAATAACATGATTTCTCAGGATTATTGGGAGGTGGTAGATAATGCATGGAAAATTGCCTGTCACATATTCAACTCACAATAGTTGTTACTTTCTTTCCCTTCGAACAATAAACCCAAGTGGAATATCTACTGATTTTTCCATGCTATAGAATTGTTTTCCATTCATCCTACAAATATTTATTAAACAAACCAGTCAGGGTTTGGTCATGAAAACAGATGTAGTTTAGGATTCCAAGTATGAGTTGTTTTTTTTTTTTTTTAAAGTAGGCTCCATGCCCAGAGTGGAACCCAAAATGGGGTTTGAACTCATGATCCCAAGGTCAAGACTGAGCTGAGATCAAGAGTCCATCACTTTTTTTTAAAGATTTTATTTATTTATTTGACAGAAAGAGAGAGAGCACAAGTAGGCCGAGTGGCAGGCAGATGGAGAGGGAGAAGCAGGCTCTCCGCTGAGCAGGGCATGGGGCTCGATCCCAAGACCCCAGGATCATGACCTGAGCCAAAGGCAGCCACTTAACCAACTGAGCCACCCAAGCACCCCAACAGTCCATCACTTAATGGACTATTTTCTATTTCTGTGACTCTCTTCACGCCATTTTCATGCCCCCGAATTCCCCGTTTTTCCATGCTTATTTGTATCCCAAACTTTCTGGTTCTTCAAAGCTCAATGTGAAGTCTACCTAGTCCTTGGAGTCTTCCCTGATTTCTCTCTGGCAGCTGGAAACCATCTCTTTCTCTAAATTGCCAGGCAATGTCCCTGCATCTACCTCTAGTCCAATCTTTTGCCTTGACCCACTGTTTTTATTCACATGTCTTGTCACCTCTGCCAGACTGGGAACAGAGTGAGAAGATGATTCAGACATGAATCATCATTGTGTTCCCCACAGCACTGAGCACTGAGCCTTGAACTTAGTAGGTATGCTGGATTATCTGGAGTCAACTTGGTATCACTGCCACCCCCTATGGTCACTATTGCAGAAGAAGCTGAGAACTACAGTTCCCAGAATCCTGTTCAATGGAAGGTATTAGCACAAGGTTTAGAAGAGAAGGGACCATTATTTTCTTGAGGGAGTTGCAGGCAGATGACACAGCAGATGTGAGATTCTAAGCAGTTTTCAGGAGAGGTTCCTGAGAATCACCTGTGTCAGTCCTGCAGCCTGAGGGGTCAGTGGGAACCTCCCAGAGGTTCTGGATATTCTAGGAATCTTTTGTGCCAGCACTTGAGAACCTTGTGGTGCTAGAGCCTGAGATGGTCACTGACAGCCTTCCTGACTTAGATTTCCCACCCTTCCAACCACTGTGTAAGCCTCTAATTCCTTGCATTAAAAATATTCATACTTGTGGGGCTTCTGGATGGCTCAGTCTGTTGAATGCCTGGCTCTTGGTTTAGGCTCCAGTCATGATCTCATGGGTTGTGGGATGGAACCCACATTGGGCCCCATGCTCAGCGGGGAGTCTGCTTGAAGATTCTCTCCCCCCTCCCCCTCCTTCTCTCTCTCAAATAAATAAATAAATAAATCTTAAAAAAAGAGAGAGAGGGAATGCAGTGAGCATCGGGAACACTTAAGTTATTTTATTAAGTAGAAGAAAAGTGTTATTGAAAAGAAGCAAAATGGAGGGGAAATCCCAGAAAGGAGTTTCTGTTTTATCTTCGGACACCATTGCCAAATAGAGTTTGAAATCTCATTAACAGGAAATAGGGAGGAATTGAAGATTTTGAGAGAATCATGATTAGATTGCCCCATGAGGATGAAGATGAATCCTTACCTCCACTCTGTTCAGCCGGCAGAATCTCTCAGGACCTGTGCTGGGTCAGGATGGGCACTGCCTCCCATGGACCAGTACAGGAAGAATTTGGTGTGTACTACCATATGTAGGCACCCTGGAAATCCCCCACTTCATAGGTCAATAGAAGAAATTGGAGTTCAGAAAGGTTGTAGGACTGCTCAAGTCCACAGAATTGATGAAATTTGAGGTTTATGGATTTTTAAAAATATTTTATTTATTTATTTGAGAGAGAGAGAGAAAGAGAGAGAAAGCAGAGGGAGGGGCAAAAGGAGAGGGAGAGAGAATCTGGAGCAGACTCCACATTGAGCTCAGAGCTCCAGCCCACAACCTCGAGATCATTACCTGAGCTGAAATCAAGACTCTGCTGTTTAGCCGACTGAGCCGCCCAGGTGCCCCAAGGCTTTTGAATCTTGATTGCAGAATAAAATTGTTTCCACATAACTTGCTGTACCACCCTCTCTCTACTGCAGTTCCACCAACACGCCCCCCCAAAAACCCAAAACAACAACAAAAAAGAACCTTTCATTCCAGTTTTCTGCTCCCCTTTTCTAACTATATAGATCTTATTCTGAAATCCTGAGAAATAACCAGAGGGTAGTAAAATTTGCTCCATCTAAAGATTATACTTACAAGCCAGGTTTTCCTCGTGTGCACACATATTACAGCAGGAATATTGCGCAGTTCTATATAAGGAAAGAGGAGATTCTGAAAGGTACTCTGCATTCAATACAATGTCAAACTTCTCCTACAAATGCCCTGGTGATGTCAGTACTCTCAATCCGTATCCTTCAGTTGGCTTAGTGGATTACCTAACTAATTTTAAAAATGATTTAGTCTTTAATTCTCTGAGCATTCCATCACCACATCCAAGATGAACTAATCTCATGTTTGCAGAAATTTATAGTGTGAAACTGTGACCCAAAACATTTGTGACCTTATTTATCATTATTTACCTCTTCATACCTTGGTTCTTTTGACTCTGGGCCTCAGGATTTCTCGCTGCTGTGCTGTTTCTCTACCTAAAATTCTCCATCTCTGTGTACTTACATTTTACTCATCCTTTATGTTCCAACATAATTTCTGTTTTCCCCATGAAGTCTTTGTTCATCCAATGCCCACCATCACCTATCTGAACTCTCCTTCCTCTGATACATCTGTAGCACTTAACCTAAATCACTCTGAGAGATGTCTATTTACATTTTGGTTATTTATGTATATAGTGTCTCTTACCCACTGGTCTGCAAGGTTCAGGAGGGCAGGGTCTGAGTTAAATTTATCTTGAATTGTTTTCACATCATTTAGCAGATTGCCTTCAAGCAGCAAGTGTTCAATAAAGAGTCACTGTGCTCTTACTGGGTATTTACCCCAAAGATACAAATGTAGTGATCCGAAGGGGCACCTGCACCCCAATGTTTATAGCAGCAATGTCCACAATAGCCAAACTATGGAAAGAACCTAGATGTCCATCAACAGATGAATGGATAAAGAAGATGTGGTATATATTTATATATGTATATATAGAATATATACATTGTGTGTGTATACACACACACAGACAAACACACACACACACTGGAATATTATGCAGCCATCAAAAAGGGAAATCTTGCCATTTGCAATGATGTGGATGGAGCTAGTGGGTATTATGCTAAGCAAAATAAGTCAATCAGAGAAAGATAAGTATCATATGATCTCACTGATATGAAGAATTTGAGAAACAAGACAGAGGATCATAGGGGAAGGGAGGGAAAAATGAAACAAGATGAAACCAGAGAGGGAGACAAACCACAAGAGACTTAATCTCAGGAAACAAACTGAGGGTGCTAGAGTGGAGGGGGGTGGGAGGGAGGAGTGGCTGGGGTATGTACTATGGTGAGCGCTGTGAACTGTGTAAGACTGATGAATCATAGACCTGTACCCCTGAAACAAATAATACATTAATGTTAATAAAAAAAAAAAGATTCACTGTGCTCTGTAGGATGTTTGCTCTTCCAAAGCCCTCTCCACCCTTCTCCACTTGTTCAGTGTCCAGGAAGCTGACGAGTTAGGTTTGGCCAAAGGGGAGGAGACAGGGAGAAAAGTGAGGTTGGGGCATTCATTCTACAGCTTTCCCCCAGTGGCTACCAGAAGCTGGTCCTTCCCTTTATCAAAGGTCACTGCTTTTGAGGCAGGGCTCTCCCATTGCCATTCTTTTTAGGTTCAGAGATGTAATGAGCCTCAGTCCTAAGAGCCTGGGATATTGCACTATCCCTTGTGGTTTTTACTAGAGCTGGGGTGCTGGTAGAAATGAGGGAGTTAATAGTAAGAAATGAAGGACTTAAGTGTATAAGAATAAGAGTTTTAACCAGAGTTCTGTAGAATAGAAATTGAACATGGCTACTTGTTTGTCATAGCCAACGCCAAACTCACTAAGGAATTAGCACATCCATCTTAAATTTGCTACCTGATACCATGATTAAAATGTCCCTTACTTTTTTTTTAAGATTTTTTTTATTTATTTGAGAGAGAGCATGTGTGCATGAGCATGCTGGGGGATGGGCAGAGGGAGAGGGAGAAGCAGACTCCCCACTGACTAGGGAGCCTGACATGAGACTTGATCCTAAGACCCTGGGATCACCACCCCAGCTGAAGGCAGATGCTTAACTGACTGAGCCACCCAGGTGCCCAAACCCCTACTTCTGTCAGCAATATACCATGAATTCTTGTGAAGAATAACCTTATGCTTGCTTCTTTAGTTCCATTGTGTAACTCCAACTCTCACTCTGTCATGCTGGGCTTATCTATAATTGCAATGGATAAATGACAAAAATAGTAAATACTTAATATAGCACTGTATTATGTGCCAGGCTCTGGTCAGGGCACTTTACTAAACTATGCACTTAATACTCACAACCTACCTGGTAAGGTAGGTACTGTTATTATTCCTATTTTACAGATGAGAATCTGAGGCCCAGAGAGGTTAAATAACTGGCTTAACATCACACAGTTAATACTTGAGAGAGCCACGATTTGAAGATAGGCAGTTCAGTTCCAGAGTCAGCTCTTCTGATCATATGGGGGCAGAGGGGGTAGGTTTCCAACATAGGAATTTTGGGGGAATATAAATATTCATCCATAACAACAGGTGAGTCTGAGGCAAAACCAGAATTAAGAACCACTGCAGTCTGTGTAGTGTTTGTATAGATATAGAAACATTTCTTCCTAATTCCACAAATACTACATGAAATTTTCATTGAAAGATTCAATAGAAGTATACAGAAGAAAATAAATATGGACAAGTTTCCATTGTATGATATGCTCTGTTACCCTATTTCAGGTATCTCTAGCACACATTCTTATAGCCACTGATCAAAACAGTTCTGTGATGTGAGACTCAGATTAGTTAAGAGGTAGATGGTAATTCTATCAAGATGGAGTACATATATCCATTGGTGGAGGATTTTGTGTCTTTGTGTACCCTGTCCCCTCCAAAAACTGGTATCATTGTCTTCCATATTCAAAAGTTCCTACTGATTGTGCAGGTACACCAGCAAGACTGTGGAATCTGCCTTGTGACTCACAGTAGGTTCCTCATGATTTGTTCCTTGCTTAGTCATTCTTGGCAGGATCTGTCACTATTTCCAGCTCTGCCTCTTTCTCTCATGAGCTGCCTGGAAGTTTGGCTTAAAATAGCACACCTTTTCTCTGACTTTGGTAAGATGTATTGATCAGTCTGCCTGGGAATCTCCAGCCTTTCATCCTTAGGAGTTAATTTTGATTTTTCTGAAACTTATGTTCATCAGCCCACCTTGAGATTGGGGGTAGAGAGAATGGGTTACATGACAGAGGAAGTCACTTTTCACCACTAGGAGACCCTGACTGCACTGTGGCCTGAATCAGGTAACTGTCTGCTTTATGGTCTTCCTTCCAGGATTTCCCACACACCCAGGGGAGAGGATGGAGCAGATAAGCACAGCTGAAGAAAGTACCAATGACTTTATGATAGGAAAATGGAAATCATCTAAAATATAACATAGAAGAGGGTGAGAAAACAGAATAGAGCATTCAAGAGCTGTGAAACAACATCAAACAGTCTAACATAAGTATAACTACATTTCCAGAAGGAGGGGAGTGAGGGAGAGAGAGAGGGAGGAAGAAAGGGAAGAAGAGAGAAAGCGGGATATTAGGGAAGAGGAATCATTTAAAGAGATAATGGCTCAAATTTTCTAAAATTAATGAAAGACAATATACTACAATGCCCAAAAAACACAGAGAACTCTGAACTCTGAGCAGGATGAATCCATGCACACACACACACACACACACACACACACACACACACACACACAGGCACATCATAGTCACACTGCTAAAAATTAAAAACAAAGAGAAAAATTTCAAAGCAACCAGAGGGGGAACATTTATTACTTAGAGAATAACACAGAGAGGAATGACAGCAGAAATCGTGTAACTGAAAGACAGTAGAGCATCATCTTAATACTAATGCTGAAAGATAAAAACTGTTCATCCAGTGGGGAGGACTCTCAAAGATGAAGCTCAATACTATCTCCATCAGTAGAGTTTGCTTTTGGCATTTACATTAAACCACTAAAATTCACAACACTTACCACATTGTACTGCATGCTGTAAACTTACATACTTATACCCTATTCTGTATTGTGATCTACTCAAAGATAGGGACCTTTTGTTTATTTTTTCTGTAGTGACAGATAAAGTGCCTGGCACCCAGAATGTGTTCAACAAGTGTTTCTGGTTGTCCAAATCAACTTAAATTTGAGTCATAAGGTAGATCATTTCCAGTGCCTACCATGTGCAAAGCATCATCTGTTAAACTGGAAGTTAAAACAATTTATTGAGACATCCCCACACTTTTTGAATATGAATAATGTCTTCCTATATTTACTATCATTACTACTACTACCACCATTATAGTATGTTATGCCCCTATTATGCAGAGCATTATACGGTGTGATTTAGGGGCAAAGAGAGAGGTAAAAGGCAGGGTCTCCTTCTGTCAGTTTAAGAAAAGAATACAGGAATTATCTAGGCTGCCTGTACACATTTTGAAGCAATAACTTAATTAAATCAGTAAGTTGAGGTAAGGTTCAGCACTGTGATAGTCACAGGAATGGTCAGTGTTTCTGTGTCTCTGTTATTTGTGTCTGGTACAGGATATCTGAATTCAACCAACTGTTCATGTTGACATGCTTCAGAAATTGTGCTACCACTAGTTCCTCATAATGCATGAAAAAGGGGAGAATCAGAAATGATGGCATAGCAAAGACATCAAAACTTACCTATCATGATTGTGTGTGCATCTAAGTGTACACACATATACCTGGGCAAGCTGAAGTCTCCTTGCTGGTCGTCATTCCTTTTCAGTTTTACTACATAATTTACATAAAGTTAAGTATAACTATACATTCATACTAATTAATGCATGATTACTACTTTAAGTAACCTTCAGGCTCATACCTTCATTCAGTTATTTACATTCATACAGTTTTCTTTTAATTTTGTACCAAGTAGTGTGCTATGCTAATGTTGGATGTTACTCCTAACAAGCCTAGAAGGTAAATTTTCCATTGGATTAAAAACATACAAAGCAAATGATTTGTATTGTTAAATTATGTATGTCTATATGTATGCAGAACATAATATTAAAACAATTTTAAAACTTTTAAAACCTGTGGTGCAGGGCGCCTGAGTGGCTCAGTCGGTTAAGCGGCTGCCTTCGGCTCATGTCGTGATCCTGGGGTCCTAGGGGGAGCCCCACATCTGGCTCCCTGCTCAGCGGAAAACCTGCTTCTCCCTCTCCTTCTGCCTGCCATTCTGCCTACTCACGCTCTCTCTATCTCTCTGTCAAATAAATAAATAAAATCTTAAAAAAAAAAAACAACCAAAAACCTGTGGTGCCTGGATGGCTCAGTCGCTCAGTAAGTGTCCGACTCTTGGTCTCAGCTTAGGTCATGATCTCATGGGTGTTGAGATTGAGCCCAGTGTCGGACTCTGTGCTCAGTAGAGAGTCTGCTTGGAGAGTCTCTCCCTCTGCCCCTTCACCCACTCACATGCGCTTTCTCTCTCTCTCTCAAATAAATAAATTAATTAAAAAAACCTTTAAAACCAAATAAGAAGAATGTTTTATTTTATATTGAAAAATGTCAAAGAACAGTGTAATAAACACCCATATGACCTCATCTGGATTCATCAAGTGGTAATATTTTTGCCATACCTGATCTGCCTCTCTCTCTCTCTTTTTCTGTCTCCATAGATGCGCACACACATGCACACACACCACACACACACACACACACAATCCCTTTTCTCAACCATCTAAAACTTGGGCTGCACACATGAAGACACTTCCCCGCTAAGTCCAGTTCTCGAGAGCAAGAGATTCTGCCACACAGCTACACACCAGTGCCACACCTAAGAAAACCATTAGTAGTTCGATAACCACATCAACAGCAGCTCATATCCAAATTTTTTCTATTGTTTCATCATGTCCTTTTTTACTAGATTTTTTTTTTGAATCCAGAATCCAGTGAGGGTAGATACACTATTTTGGCTTTTATATCTGATTAGACTCCCCCCATTTTGATCTGTCCCATTGCTTCCTCCCCTTTCAAGTCCTTGCAAGAGTTGTGAAGAACACTCCGTATTCTGGATTTGTCTGTTTCCTTGTGTAGAGGTCCAAGGTGAACATTTCTGGCATGAACACACCGTAGGTGAAGCTCTGTGCTTCCTGCCACATCAGGAGGCAGGACATCAGGCCAGCCCACTAGTGGCAGTGCCAAGCTTGATCACTTGATTCATGTGGTGATCTTTCCATTATAAAAGCAAATTTTGTCTTTGTAATTAACAAGTCATCTGTGGGTGGCTACTTTAAAACTGAGAGACTGTCCTGTTCCCCAAGAGCCTTTCAACTATTGTTTAAATAGCTATTCTTGATGATCTGAAATCAGTTTTTACATTTCGGGTTACAAAATGATGATTTTCCATATTCTATCAGTCCTTCTGTATTTACTAGTGGAGGAAGTGTGCTTTAAATAAAAGTAAAATGATAAAATTTCATCAACTAAACAAAATGATAAAAATGTTATCGCCAAGACTTTGTACCCTGAAACTCTAACCCCAGCTGCTTAACTAGTCTCTCCAAGTTCAAAGGTGGATGATGGCAGCCAAAAGTACCCGAGAGCCTCAGGACTTCAGTGTGTTGCCAGCTAGACCCACCCTGAGGTAAGCCGATCAGGTTGAGTGTTACACCTTCAGGGAGCCATCCTCATTAACCCCAGGTGGAGACAGTCACTCTCTTCTGTGCCCGAGCTGTGCCCTGTACTAACGTCCATCAGAGAGCATCTTTGACACTTCATTGCACATTATTACTGTTATGTTATTTCCCTCCTCTGGATAAACTCAGGGATGATAAGGACCTTGCTTATTGATCTTACCTATAGCACCTAGGACAATGCTGAGTGCATACTGAATTAATATTGAAGCCACACACATAATCTACATCATCTAATAAAACTCCTGAGAGGTAAGTAGGACACATGTCCCTTATTTGTTTTTTTATTTTTTTTTTTTATTTTTTATTTTTTTATTTTTATTTTATTTTTATTTATTTTTTATTTGTTTTATAGACAGAGCAATTCAGAGAAGGTTGTGGGGCAGTGAGAGGGAGGAATGAACAGGTGAAGCACAGAGGATTTTTAGGGCAGTGAAGCCATTTTGTATTATACTATAATGGTGGATATGTTTTATTATACATATGCCAAAATCCAAAGAATTTGCAACACAAAGAATGAACCCTAATGTAAACTATGGACTTTAGTTAATAATGATGTAATAATATTGGCTCCTCCATTGTAGCAAAGGTACCACACTAATGCAAAATATAAGTAATAGGAGAAAAGAGGACAGAATGAGTGGGCATATGGAGAATTCTATGTACTTTCTCATTTTCTGTAAACCTAAAACTGTTTTTAAAAAGTGTATTAATTTAATATTACATTACATTTATTTATTTTAATTTAATTATATAATATAATATTTAAATTAAATATATTATATATATACTATTCTCAACAGGAATGGGGATGTATGGCAAAGAAAAAATCAGTACTTGCAACATGCTCAATGCATCATATGGTGAAATGTTCTTAAATTTGGTTTTACTGGGCTTCTCAGTTAACTTCTTGTAAACTTACTCCTAATGAACTGCACTGCTTCAAGAGAGTTGACCACAGGAGAGATCATTTCCATAGCAAAACTAAGGTGGGGGGTTGTTTCCTTCTCAGTAAGGAGAAGGGTTGCATTACCTGCAACATTCTGATGGTCTGAACTAGCTTCAGGTACTTCCTAAATTAAATAAGGATAAGTTTATGCAACAGGAAAACCCTGATTACCTTGCCCTCAGAAAGATTAAGACAGGAAAATGTTTCCATGGCTTTAGATTGGGTAAACTTGCTCTTCAAGCAAACTTTCTTCTTTGGACAGCACCATCTAGCAGCAGGAATGGTACGAGTTCCCCTGCAATGGCAGTCACAAAAATGCACGTTGGCCTGGAGCCCAAGGCAGGAGTTGTCATAGACAGAATGAATCATTGAGGGCACCAGTGTCTCCCACATTAGCTAATTGTGGGCAGCAAAGGTGGCATGCTTGGAAACTAGGGCATTGTTAGACCATTAGCTTATCTCACTTCTTTGCCTTTCAAAACCTAGTTGAGTCTTGAATATTATGAATCGGAAATTAGAAAGAGAGGGGGAAAATGTCATGGAAGGAGGCTTTGAGTATCAGTTGAGAAGAAATACACACACACACACACACACACACACACACACACACACACACACACACACACCTGCTTATAGGATTTTGTCTATAACATAGTTCAAGACCCCTGGAGTTTAGAGGGCATGAGTATGAGGAGGTAGGGTGGGCAATGGCCCTGAAAAGAGGCCTGGAAAGACATAGGAAGATCCTATTAATAAAGTTTTGCATTTTGTGGGGTTTTGGTGGCAGAAAAGTGGGGAGTGGGGGTGGGAATACAGTGAGATTATAAAATGGAAATAAACCTATTTCTCCCTCCCCCAAACCCCACATGCACATTTATATGCCTGGAGCATATAAGAGTTTCTCTAGGGTATAATTCTTAAGAATGGAACTGCTGGATCATAGGACAAGCAAATCCTCAAATTTACTAAACAAAATCAGATTGTTTCTAATTTTGTTTCTCCCAGTCTGTAGTGTTCTTTATCATATTCTTTGTGGTATATTTTAAAGAGCAGAGGCTTTTAGTAAAGTCCAATTAATCAACTCTTTCTTTAATATTCTTAATTTAACATTTTTTTGTGTCCTAAGAAATCTTTGTGTGTCCTAAATATTTTCTTCTAGGAGTTTTATAGCTTTTACTTTTCATTAGGTTTCTGATCCACTTTTGAAACACAGTTATGCTGGTTAGGACTGGGATTAGAGTGAGGCAAGTGAGGCATTCACCTTGAGCACAAAATTTAAGAGAAACTGAAAAATCTCAGTAATCAAGAAAAATACTTTAATGCAATATTTAAAAATCAAAATTGATGCAATAAAATCCATGATGAGTGAAATGTCAAAATTTCAGATAAAGACAAAATTTCAATTACTGATTTTTTGTTTTGCCTCAGGGTCCCATATAGTTTGGCACAGCACTGCTGTATATAATTCTTCACTGACAGATTTTTTTACTCTTAGAATCTTAATATGTTATGCCCCTGCCTTTTGTTCACCACTGTTTCTAATGAGAAGTCAGCTGTTAATATTAATGTGGTTTCTTTGTACATAATTAGTTGTTTTACTCTTGCAGCTTTCAAGATTTTCTCCTTGCCTTTTTTTTTTTAAAGATTTTATTTATTTGTTTGGGAGAGTGAGAGCACAGAGGAGAAGCAGACTCCCTGCTGAGCAGGGAGCCTGATGCAGGGCTCGATCCCGGGACTCCTGGATCATGACCTGAGCCAAAGGCAGACGCTTAACCGACTGAGCCACCCAGGCACCCCTCCTTGCCTTTGGCTTTAACAATTTGATTATGATATCTCTAGATGTCTTTCTGTTTATCCCCATTGGAGTTCTTTAGGCTTCTTGGTTTGGAATGATTTGCATCAAATCTGAGAAATTTTTGGCTTTTATTTCTCCAAAATTTTGTGGTTTTTTTTCTCTCTCCTCTCCTCTGGAACTCCTGCTACACATATGTGAGTATGTTTAATATGTCCACAGGTCTCAGAGGTTCTTCCAATTTTCTTTATTCTTTTTCCTATCTTTTCTTCAGATTGGATCATTTCTATTCATCTATCTTCAAATCCTGATTCTTTTACTCTACCAGCTCAAATTTGCTTTTGAACCCCCCTAGTTAATTGATGTCTCTGCCAGTTTTTTTTTAATTCTTTTTACTTTTAAAAGAATTTCCCCTGGATCAGCATAACTCAGTAGTCAGTCAACGATTGGTCAGAAGTTTGCTTAGAGTCAGTAAGGCTACTACTCTTTGCCATTGGCTCTGTGTGTGGCTTGGGGAGTGCTTGGAAACTTCAGGCAGTTCAGAAATCTGCCCCAGATTTTACTTTCTGCATGCACAAGACCCCAAGTTCAGACAATGACAATTAGATAGCCTTTTCCAGTCTTTTTAAGTGTGTAAGCACGTCCTTGTGCATGAATGCAATCTTCCTGAGCCCTAGAAATACATGGGAACTTACCAAGACCCACTATGGCTATCTCATTTCTCAGAACTCCTTGTTAAATTTCTTGCTGGTCTGCTGATCTGTTACTTGTTCCAACTAGTGAAATCTCAGGCTAACCGCAATGTTGGCCTCCCTGCATATTTGCCAGAGATCATTATTATTTTCATCAATACCACTGGGTATGTGTTTTTCTGTAATCTGTTTTTTAAATCAGCCTGCTCAGGCACTGAGGCTGCCCATCTTCACAGCCTGCCCCACCCAGGTAGAACTCTGTGCCATGGAGCTGATGGGGCGTGGGATGCAGAATGGACACAGCCGCAGCCCAAAACTCACAGATTCCGACTGCTGGTACAGTGGTTCAGTTTTTCTTGAATCAGTGTTTCTCAAATTGTTATATGTCTGTGGTGAATTTCCAGAGCCCTGGAAGTATTGTTTTTAAAAAATTGTATTCAGTTTTATCATTACTCTTTGAGGCAAGTATGTGCTAAGCTCGTCTCTGAAGAAGAGGGAATCTTCTTTCTGGCCGTTCTGGAAGTCCTGCCTCCTGCAAGGCCTTTGAAGACCTAGCCCTTAAAGCCACACAGAATCATTTCTGCCTCATTCTATTGGTCAAAGCGAGTCACAAGGCCAGCCATGTTAAGAGGATGGAAAAACAGACCCTACCTCTTAGTGGCACAGAGTTGCAAAGCTAAATGGCAAGCGTGCAGGGACAGGAGAATTGTTACAATCATCTTGCCAACAGTCTATCACAGTGTGAAGAGATATAGATAGAGAATAGAGGGATATGGAAAGAGATGTGGATATGGATGCAGATACGGATATAGACATAGGTATACCTTTACGTCATTGTAACTTCCTTATCCTCACCTAAATACGCAGCGAGAAAAGAAAGGCACGCTAAAGAAGAGACAGAAATAAAAAGGTTCATTGAAAAAAAAAATCCTCTATTTTAGATCTAGTTTACACAGTTTTTGCAATGCCCAAATTAAAGTAGATTTAAGTAAAATAGCTTGAGAAAAAAATAATGTGTGCTGGTGAAGGGACACGCGTCACTAAAAGTTCATGTCCTAATCCACCAGCACAGCTGGGCACAGCACAGTCCTCATGAGACAAAATTGTGAAACTTCCCTGTGCAGAGAGGAAGAATCAATTTCATCCTTCCTCCTAACAACCGGATGAGGTGGGTAAGTACTACTAATGAGCAAACTGAGGTACTAAGTTGCTGACAGAGCTGACAAGCAATGGAGGCAAGATTTAGACCCAGATGGTCTGTTTCTACAGTCTGGGCCACATTTCAAACAGTATTCTCCCACTACCCATGGTTGGGGTTCCTTCAGGCCCCTTCAAAGTCCTCTGTTTATACCTAGGAATTCACAAGCGTGTGACCCGTGCAAATAGTACTTTTAGCTGCTGCATCCTATCCCCCATTTTCTCTAACATTCCTGCTCTGTTCTGGTTCCCCATGGTTATGGTCCCTCCAAGGGCCAAACCTCAGGAAGGCACTGGCTGTCGATGGCACAGCTACTTTACTGCTTGCTCTCTCCTGCCGAAGGTCCTCCATGCTGAGTTGCGGCCCCCAGGCCAGATACAGTCACTAACACCCAGTAGTGTTAGGGCAGTGCTGGCAAAATCTTCTGCTGCTAGCAGGTGTCATAGCCTGTCAGCAGAAGTGCTGAACTGAGCCAGGCCTCTCCGTCTCTCTCACCACACCGGCCTCGGGCCAAAGTCAAGGTGGGCAAGCCAAGCCAAGAAGCAAGACACTGCTATCTTCAGAAGTCACCCTTCTCTTGATGTTGAGTACTGGTCAAGAATATACTTGAGGGCTCTCTCTTCCCTTATGATGACTTTTGCTTCAAGAGATAATTCAATCCAGATGTAAGCAGACTCATGGTGGGTCTGCACCACCAGTCCTCAATCTCTTGGCTCACTGAGGTAAGTTTGAGCAGCTCTCTTAAGTTCATTTAAGCTGAGATCCCCACAAAAAATGTTATCTTCAGAACCTAGTAGTGTTTGGTACTGGTCAGTAGATACGGCTATGTAGACTGGGCAAATATTCTGGCATAAACTCCCATGTAACTAGCACTATTATTCATATTACATGAATAACAATGGATTTAAAAAGTACTTTTCTGGTGACTCTCATTCTGGTAAATGATATTTTCATATACAGGGGAAAGAATAACTTTCATGAGAAACCTTGGGCTTTTACCTCGGTATTCTAAAAAATTTCTTTTCATATTGGAAGTTGGAATACTTCATTAGCGGTTTAGTACAATTTGCTGCTTCAGTATGATTTTCAATATGCTATTTTTCCAGAGCATAAAGGCATAATCTCTTGGAATAGGTTGTATTAACATTTTAAAGTAAAGAAGATTAACAAGTATAATTATGATTTTTGTTTTGGTTTCTTGGTCATATTCCCATGAATGAAGCAAAGCTATTTCTCTTAACATTTTATTTTTATTTTCCCTAACATTACATACACTTCTTAGGCAAAGAAAGCTTCTCTTAGCACATTAGGGTTGGCTCTTAGTAAGTGGCTGAAAAGCATAAATATACCTCATATCATGATTTATTTTTACTCATTAAGAAATTTACCTAGCGAGTAGGTTCTCACTCTACTGAGGATGATAAGAAAAGCATGGAGAATTGAATACATAGTTTTCCCTTAAAGTGGAAATACTCATTGTCTGATTTTTAAAACATAATCTGTATATGTGGAAATGCTAGCAATAGGTAAAATATATAATTGCCCGAGAATTTGATTTTTTGAATTAACATATTTTAAAAAGTTACTTCCAATTCCGCATTGTTTCATGATAATAAAACTCACTTGATTTGAAAGTGTAATAATTCAAGGACACCCACTGAAGAGTTTTTTTTTTTTTTAGGGAGAGAGAGCGAGAGAGTGCAAGCAGGGGTGGTAGGGGGTAGGCGCCGAGGGAAAGGGTTATAATCTTTTTTTTTTTAAAGATTTTATTTATTTATCTGACAGAGAGAGACACAGCGAGAGCAGGAACGCAAGCAGCGGGAGTGGGAGAGGGAGAAGCAGGCTTCCCGCGGAGCGGGGAGTCCGATGCGGGGCTCCATCCCGGGACCCTGGGATCATGGCCTGAGCCGAAGGCAGCCGCTTAATGACTGAGCCACCCAGGCGACCCGAAAGGGATATAATCTTAAGCAGACTCCATGCTGAGTGTGGAAGCCCCACATGGGGCTCTATCTCAATCTCACAACTCTGAGATCATAACCTGAGCCAAAATCAAAAGTCAGAATCTTAACTAACTGAGCATCTCGGGTGTCCCTGAAGAGGTGTTTCTTTTATTTTTTTTTAAAGATTTTATTTATTTATTTGACAGAGAGAGAGTGAGAGCAGGAACACAAGCAGGGGGGGTGGGAGAGGGAGAAGCAGGCTTCCCAATGAGCAGGGAGCCCGATGTGGGGCTCGATCCCAGGATCCCGGGATCATGACCTGAGCCGAAGGCAGATGCTTAACAGCTGAGCCACCCAGGTGCGTGAGATGTTTCTTTTAAAAATACAACCCACAAAGAACCAAGATCCCTGAATTCTCAAACACTGGTATATTTGCTAAATTATTGTCTTTTTAGTTCTCATGCTCTTAAAATTATTCATATAGAAAGCTAATCTTTGAATACAAAAGAAATATGAAGAATGATATTTTTAAAACAGATAAAAGGAGAGTATAGTTGACCTTTTTGCTTTGGACTATAGGATTACATATATTTATATAAATCCTAATTAGGGAATATGGATTTTTAAAAAATGTACAAAATGGTTGGAAATAATTTCCAATATAAAGTGGCAGAAGAGACTGCATATTAGGAAAGAGTTTTACCTGAAAATAACAAACTGTTGGAATTCCTGGGATTTGCATGCATGGGCAATACTGTTCAAATTAATGCATTCTCTCCCTACCACTCCCTCTTCATCTCATTTATTTTACATATCTTTTAAGGGTATTAGGGGAAAGCATTTTTACAGGTCTAATGCTTTACATGACTTTAAATAGTTACCACGACCTTTGTGTAATAGGTCCTCAATAATTACATTCGAGTGTAAGCATGTCTGTGTGTCTGAATGATAAGGTTTGCAAAAGACAGTACAAATAAAGTTTCATCACGTGAAATCTGCAGGTAAGTTTAATTCCACATAAGTAAAGTCTTGTGCAGACAGCACTTATTTTTACTCTACCCCGTATTTTTCTCACAGGAGATGCTTCACATTCTTAGGGTGTTTTTTATGAACAGAGAAAGCTAGATTTGAGACTTCTTAAGTGAGCTATATTTAATGAGTTAAATCAATGTGTAAAGCAATATTTGGCACATAATAAATTTATATGTGCATTAGCTATAACCATTCAGTGTCGGTGGTGATAGATAACGAAGGAGTATAGAATTGGGTACTTCCTCCTTTGTCACTCACAGCAAAGCAAAATAATATGTGAAGTTTCATGGAATCTGAAGGTGAAGTTTAAATTGGGCAGAATTCCCCAAAATCTCTATTCCAGGACTCTCTGTTCCTGTTTAATTTTGGTACTTATCTCTAATAATGCTTTAGCAGTTAAACAGATAAACCCTGTTAATAAGAAACACACGTTTGACTTCTCCTCTGTAATTGGAGTGTCTAAGTGTTAATTTCACATATAATAACTATCCCCCAGGAGTAATCAAAAGCACAACAGTCATGCCCACATTAATAGGGAGATCATTTCTTTTCTACATTGGGTTCTTCCTCCCTTGATATGTCCCAGAATTTCTCAGAATGCCTACTTGGTATGAAAGATCAGCCATGTTTGCTTTTGGCTTGCTGCTGGAACCAGAACTCAGATTGTTCCCTCTCTGAGAATGACAGACTCCACAAATGCTATGGGAAGCTGGGTGTCCAGAACATGTTGTGTTGCTTCTACATGTTAATGTAGTTAAAGCCTGTATAGTCCAAGGAAATTCTCCATTAATCATAGCCAGGATCGGATCATGCTGCTGGTGCCTTCATGGTGATGATTGCTGCAATCACCAGAGTATTTCTTCAAGGTGCACAAAAGGATAGCCATCACCAAACCACAAATGTTAGCATTTAGATTGGTCTGCACATTTCCTTTTTTTTTTTAAAGATTTATTTATTTTATTTTAGTGGGGGAGGGGCAGAGGGACAGAATCTCAGGCAGACTCCCCGCTGAGCACAAAGCCTTAGGTGGGGCTTGATCCCATGACCCTGAGATCATGACCAAAGCTGAAATCAAGAGCTGGACAGATTGATCTGAGCTTCTAATAAGTACAAAGTCCCATACTACTGCCCCACAGAGGTGGATGACTAATTTGGGAGTGGTAGTAGGGTCTGCCACCCATAAACCCAAACCCACAGTTTCCCCTGACTACACACTCAGAGCAAAGATCAGCTCACCAATTCTGTCTCTTTCTACCTTCATGGAAATATTTTTCCCTAGGACCTTCCATGCACTTCCCTGACCTAGTAAGAGTACATGGATCCATTAATTTTGGATAGTTTCTATTGCCATGCCTTCAAATTCATTAATCTTTTCTTCTGCAATGTGTAAGCTCTTATTAATCCCACCCAGTGTATTTCTCAACTCAGACATTGTCATTTTCATCTCCAGAAGTTCAATTTGGCTATTTTTACTTCTTCTACATCTACTTAACTTTTTTTTTTAATTTTATTTTATTATGTTAATCACCATACATTACATCATTAGTTTTTGATGTAGTGTTCCATGATTCATTTTTTTGCATACAACACCCAGTGCTCCATTCCATACGTGCCCTCTTTAATACCCATCACCAGGCTAACCCATCCCCCCACCAGAACCCTCACTTTGTTTCTCAGAGTCCATAGTCTCTCATGGTTCGTCTCCCTCTCCGATTCCCCCTCTTCATTTTTCCCTTCCTACTATCTTTTTTTAAAACATATAATGTATTATTTGTTTCAGAGGTACAAGTCTGTGATTCATCAGTCTTACACAATTCACAGCGCTCACCATAGCACACACCCTCCCCAATGTCTATCACCCAGCCACCCCATCCTTCCCACCCCCACCACTCCAGCAACCCTCAGTTTGTTTCCTGAGATTAAGAATTCCTCGTATCAGTGAGATCATATGATACATGTCTTTCTCTGATTGACTTATTTTCCTCAGCATAATACCCTCTAGTTCCAACCATGTCATTGCAAATGGCAAGATTTCATTTTTTTTTTGATGGCTACATAATATTCCATTGTGTATATATACCACATCTTCTTTATCCATTCATCTGTTGATGGACATCTTGGCTCTTTCCATAGTTTGGCTATTGGGGACATCACTGCTATAAATATTGGGGGTGCACATACCCCTTCAGATCCCTACATTTATATCTTTGGGGTAAATACCCAGTAGGGCAATTGCTGGAGCATATGATAACTCGATCTTCAAATTTTTGAGGAACCTCCATACTGTTTTCCAGAGTGTTTGCACCAGCTTGCATTCCCACCAACAGTGTAGGAGGGTTCCCCTTTCTCCGCATCCCCACCAACATCTGTCGTTTCCTGACTTGTTAATTTTAGCCATTCTGACTGGTGTGAGGTGGTATCTCATTGAGGTTTTGATTTGGATTTCCCTGATGCCGAGCGATGTTGAGCACATTTTCATGTGTCTGTTGGCCATTTGGATGTCTCTTTGCAGAAATGTCTGTTCATGTCTTCTGCCCATTTCTTGATTGGATCATTTGTTCTTTGGGTGTTGAGTTTGATAAGTTCTTTATAGATTTTGGATACTAGCCCTTTATCTGATATGTCATTTGCAAATATTTTCTCCCATTCTGTCGGTTGTCTTTTTGGTTTTGTGGACTGTTTCTTTTGCTGTGCAAAAGCTTTTTATCTTGATGAAGTCCCAATAGTTCATTTTTGCCCTTGCTTCCCTTGCCTTTGTTGATGTTTCTAGTAAGAACTTGCTGAGGCTGAGGTCGAAGAGGTTGCTGCCTGTGTTCTCCTCAAGGATTTTGATGGGTTCCTGTCTCACATTGAGGTCTTTCATCCATTTTGAGTCTATTTTTGTGTGTGGTGTGAGGAAATGGTCCAGTTTATTTCTTCTGCATGTGGCTGTCCAATTTTGCCAACACCATTTGTTGAAGAGACTGTCCTTTTTCCATTGGATATTCTTTCCTGCTTTGTCCAAGTTTAGTTGACCATAGAGTTAAGGGTCCATTTCTGGGCTCTCCATTCTGTTCCATTGATCTATGTGTCTGTTTTTGTGCCAGTATCATACTGTCTTGATGATGACAGCTTTGTAATAGAGCTTGAAGTCTGGAATTGTGATGCCACCGGCTTTGCTTTGCTTTTTCAACATTCCTCTGGCTATTCAGAGTCTTTTCTGGTTCCATACAAATTTTAGGATTATTTGTTCCACTTCTTTGAAAAAAGTTGGTATTTTGATAGGGATTGCATTAAATGTGTAGATTGCTCTAAGTAGCATTGACATTTTCACAATATTTGTTCTTCCAATCCATGAGCATGGAACATTTTTCCATTTCTTTGTGTCTTCCTCAATTTCTTTCATGAGTATTCTATAGTTTTCTGAGTACAGATTCTTTACCTCTTTCCTTAGGTATATCCTAGGTATCTTATGGGTTTGGGTGCAATTGTAAATAAGATTGACTCCTTAATTTCTCTTTCTTCTGTCTTGTTGTTGGTGTATATAAATGCAACTAATTTCTGTGCATTGATTTTATATCCTGCCACTTTACTGAATCCATATATGAGTTCTAGCAGTTTTGGGGTGGAGTCTTTTGGGTTTTCCACATAAAGTATCATATCATCTGCAAAGAGTGAGAGTTTGACTTCTTTTTTGCCGATTCTGATGCCTTTTATTTCTTTTTGTTGTCTGATTGCTATGGCTAGGACTTCTAGTACCATGTTGAGTAGCAGGGGTGCTAGTGGACATCGCTGCCATGTTCCTGACCTTAGGGGGAAAGCTTTCATTGTTTCCCCATTGAGAATGATATTCGTTGTGGGGTCTTCATAGATGACTTTATGATATTGAGGTATATACCCTCTATCCTTACACTCTGAAGAGTTTTAAACAAGAAAGGATGCTGGACTTTGTCAAATGCTTTTTCTGCATCTATTGAGAGGATCATATGGTTCTTGTTCTTTCTTTTATTAATGTATTGTATCACATTGATTGATTTGCTGATGTTGAACCAAGCTTGCAGCCCAGGAATAAATCCCACTTGGTCATGGTGAATAATCCTTTCAATGTACTGTTGGATCCTATTGGCTAGTGTTTTGGTGAGAATTTTTGCAGCCATGTTCATCAGGGATATTGGTCTGTAATTCTCCTTTTTGATGGGGTCTTTGTCTGGTTTGGGGATCAAGGTAATGGTGGCCTCATAAAACGAGTTTGGAAGTTTTCCTTCCATTCCTATTTTTTGGAACAGTTTCAGGAGAATAGGTAGTAATTCTCCTTGAAATGTTTGGTAGAATTCCCCTGGGAAGCCATCTGGCCCTGGGCTTTTGTTTGTTGGGAGATTTTGATGACTTCTTCAATTTCCTTGGTGGTTATAGGTCTGTTCAGGTTTTCTATTTCTTCCTGGTTCAGTTTTGGTAGTTTATACGTCTCTAGGAATGCATCCATTTCTTCCAGATTGTGTAATTTGCTGGCAGAGTTGCTCATAATATGTTCTTATAATTGTTGGTATTTCTTTGGTGTTGGTTGTGATCTCTCCTCTTTCATTCATGATTTTATTTATTTGGGTTCTTTCTCTCTCTCTCTCTCTCTCTCTTTTTTTTTTTTTTTTGATAAGTCTGGCCAGGGGTTTATCAATCTTGTTAATTCTTTCAAAGAACCAGCTCCTAGTTTCATTGATCTGTTCTACTGTTCTTTTGATTTCTATTTCATTGATTTCTGCTCTGATCTTTATTATTTCTCTTCTCCTGCTGGGTTTAGGCTTTATTTGCTGTTCCTTCTCCAGCTCCTTTAGGTGTAGGGTTAGGTTGTGTGTTTGAGATCTTTCTTGTTTTTTGAGAAAGGCTTGTATTGCTATATACTTTCCTCTTAGGACCACCTTTGCTGCATCCCAAAGATTCTGAACAGTTGTTTTCATTTTCATTTGTTTCCATTTTTTTAAGTCTTCATTAATTTCCTGGTTGACCCATTCATTCTTTAGAAGGATGGTCTTTAGCCTCCATGTATTTGAATTCTTTCTGACTTTCCTCTTGTGATTGAGTTCTAGTTTCAAAGCATTGTGGTCCGAAAATAGGCAGGGAATGATCTCAATCTTTTGGTACTGGTTGAGGCCTGATTTGTGACCCAGGATGTGATCTATTCTGAGAATGTTCTATGGGCACTAAAGAAGAATGTGTATTTTGTTGCTTTGGGATGGAATGTTCTGAATATATCTGTGAAGTCCATTTGGTCCAGTGTGTCATTAAAGTCTTTATTTCCTTGTTGATCTTTGCTTAGATGATCTGTCCATTTCACTGAGGGGCATGTTAATAACCCTTACTATTATTGTATTGTTGTCAATGTGTTTCTTTGATTTTGTTATTATTATTTTTTTAAGATTTTATTTATTTATTTGACAGAGAGAGACAGCGAGAGCAAGAACACAAGCAGGGGGAGGGGGAGAGGGAGAAGCAGGCTTCCTAATGAGCAGGGCGCCCAATGCGGGGCTTGATCCCAAGGATACTGGGATCATGACCTGAGCCAAAGGCAGATGCTTAATGACTAAGCCACCCAGACGCCCCTGATTTTGTTATTAATTGGCTTATATAATTGGCTGCTCCCATGTTGGGGCATAGATATTTAAAATTGTTAGATCTCCTTGTTGGATAGACCCTTTAAGTAGGATATAGTGTCCTTCCTCATCTCTTATTACAGTCTTTGGTTTTAAACTCTAATTTGTCTGATATAAGGATTGCCACCCCAGCTTTCTTTTGGTGTCCATTAGCATGGTAAATGGTTTTCCAGCCCCTCACTTTCAATCTGGAGGTGTCTTTGTGTCTAAAATGAGTCTCTTGCAGACAGCATATTGATGGGTCCTGTTTTTTTTTTCCAATCTGATACCCTGTGTCTTTTGATTGGGGCATTTAGCCCATTTACATTCAGGGTAACTATTGAAAGATATGAATTTAGTGCCATTGTATTGCCTGTAAGGTGACTGTTACTGTATATTGTCTGTGTTCCTTTCTGGATTATGTTACTTTTAGGCTCTCTCTTTGCTTAGAGGACCCCTTTCATTATTTCTTGTAGGCTGGTTTGGTGTTTGCAAATTATTTTAGTTTTTGTTTGTCCTAGAAGCTTTTTATCTCTCCTTCTATTTTCAATGACAGTCTAGCTGGATATAGTATTCTTGGCTGCATATTTTTCTCATTTAGTGCTCTAAATATATTATGCCAGTCCTTTCTTGCCTGCTAGGTCTCTGTGGATAGGTCTGTTGCCAGTCTAATGTTTCTACCATTGTAGGTTACAGACCTCTTGTCCTGAGCTGCTTTCAGGACTTTTTCTTTGTCTCTGAGACTTGTAAGTTTTACTATTAGATGTTAGGGTGTTGACCTATTTTTATTGATTTTGAGGGGGTTTCTTTTTTCCATCCTGGATTTTGATGACTGTTTCCTTCCCCAAATTAGGGAAGTTCTCTTCTATAATTTGCTCCAATATACTTTCTGCCCCTCTGTCTTTCTTCTTCTTCTGGGATCCCAATTATTCTAGTATTGTTTTGTCTTATGGTATCACTTATCTCTCGAATTCTGCCCTGGTGATCGAATAGTTGTTTATGTCTTTTTCTCAGCTTGTTTATTCTCCATCATTTGGCCTTCTATATCACTAATTCTCTCTTCTGCCTCATTTATCCTAGTGGTTAGAGTCTCCATTTTTTATTGCACCTCATTAATAGCCTTTTTGATTTTGACTTGGTTAGATTTTAGTTCTTTTATTTCTCCAGAGAGGGTTTCTCTAGTATCTTCCATGGTTTTTTCAAGCCCAGCTAGTATCTTTATAATCGTTATTCTGAACTCTAATTCTGACATCTTACTAGTGTCCGTATTGATTAGGTCCCTGGCAGTCGGTACTGCCTCTTGTTCTTTTTGTTGTGGTGAGTTTTTCCATCTTGTCATTTTGTCCAGAGGAGAACAGATGAATGAGAGAACAAAATGCTAACAGTATAACAACGACCCCAGAAAAATATACACTAAACAAATCAGAAGAGACCTGAAACCAGGGGAAAAGAAAGGGAAAGAAAGAAAGAAGAAAAAAAAAAAGAATATGATCAAATATGATCAGGCTGGTGAATAGATCAGTGCTACACACTAGATTTTGGGTGTATTTTGGTCTGTTTAGAAGAAACTGCCTCCCAAAATTTTAAAGAAAGAAAGTTTCAATTTTGCGTTCTGCTGCTCTATCACTTCAGGTAGCAGCTGACAGAGGCTCCCTGCCCTGCTGTCTATCCTCCCGAATATCCCCTCGGATTCACATCTCCGCACGTCCTACCTTCCAGAAAGTGGTCACCTTTCTGTTCAGAGAGTTGCTGCTATTCTTTTCTTTGATCTCCTGTTGAGTTCCTAGGTGTTCAGAATGGTTTGATCCCTATCTAGTTGAATTCCTAGGACCAGAGGAAATTTAGGTCTCCTACTCCTCCACCATCTTGCTCCTCCCCCCTCGACTTAACTTTTTGAACATACAGAATATAAGAATTGTTTTCATGTTTTTGTCTGCTAATTCTAATACGTGTGTCAGTTCTGGTTTTAATTGAGGGATTTTTCATCTATTTAAGGTTCTTACTTTCCCACCTCTTTGCATGCCTGGTGACCTTTGATTGGATGCTAGATATAAATTTTATCATGTTGAGTGCTGGATATTTTTGCATTCCTATCAATATTCTTGAGCTTTGTTCTGAGATATAGTTAAGATAGTAGGAAAACACTTTGATCCTTTAGGTCTGTTTTTAAGATTTATTAGGTGAGAACAGAGACATCTTTAGTCTTTGGCTAATTATTTCCCACAGCTGGGACTAAATCCTTCTGAACAATCTATCCAATGCCCAGTGCATGTAGAGGTTTCCCATGTGGCTGACACCCAGCTTATGTGAGTGCTCATACTGTCCCCACTAATGCTTTTGGATGATTCTTTCCCTTGCCTCTAATAGTTTCCTTACCTAAAGATACACTAATAAGTACTGTGCTGCATTGTCAGGGGGACACACTGTAGATCTCTGGGTTTCTTTCTCCTCTTTGGTCCTCTGCCCTGTGACCTCTAGCCACCTTGGCCTCCCTGGATTCCTAGCTCCCATCTTTCCAACTCAGGGAGTCTGCTAGGCTTCTCCTGTGTTTCCCCTCTCTCACCACAGCCTGGAAACTCACTCTTGCTGGGCCAAAAATAGGGTTCATCTAACTTGTTTCCTGTCTTGTGAGGGGAACTTTCCTTTGTTGCCTGATGTCTGCTGTCCTGAAAACCATATATTCTATTTTACCCCCATTTTTTTGTAGTTTCAGGTGGAAACATAAATATGGTGCCTGTTTTTCAGTCTTGGCTGAAAGTGTATATCCACCCAAATTTTGAATACCAGGCACACTTCAATAATTTCCCATCTTGGAATATTTGAAGAGATGGTGTTTTAAGAATGTCTAAATAAGAGAGATTTAGAGATGGCGATCTTATTAGAAGAAAGGACTTAAAGCTGTGTTTGCATAGTATTTTACATCATAGTGAAAAAATATACATTATATCAGAGAATGAGGGAGATAATGGGCAAGAGCTAAACCTGTTCATGGTGCTACCATTGGATTGGCATCTCAATCTCTGTGCTTCCAATAAGTGCATGGGATTCTTAAACAGATCTGTCCTAAATCTTAACAGCAGTTTCCAACATCATATTTGAAAAGTTTTTGCCCACACAAAATTAAAATTGTCCCCACCTCCTCTCAACAACTTAAACTATGGAAAGGGGAATACCTAGTAGAATATAAAAAACATGGCAGAACCTTCTGATCTGGAAGTTCGCATAGTCTGGCTTCTTAGTTGTGGATCTGGGATGCAGTACAAAAGGGAACATAGTGTGACATACCACAGGAGTGGGATGAAGCTAACAAGCACACCCCTGCTGAAAGTATGTGGTCACATTTGCCAGATTTATTGCATTATCCATATTTCTTGAGGATATAAAGCAGCCAGCACATGCCTTCACAAAGCCTGGGTGATTCTCTAGAGGAGAGTTGTAGGGACCATCAGAGAAAGACAGAGAGGTTATTCTCCCTTGTGTGCATGAGGATGCACTGATCTAAGAAACACCAGCCCTCCACCTGAGTTCTTATGGAGACTACGGTTTCTGGCACCTCTAAAGCAGACATCATATTTTGCAAGAACCTACAGTTACCCACATAGAACTAAAGTCCTCTTTAAAATTTTAAAAGAACTTCACAAAAAAGGCTGCTTTAGATGTTGCAGGAAATATAGAAATGTCTGACATGGAAGTACCTGTGATCTAGTAAGGAAATAAGTCATGTATTTATTAAAAGTAGCACAAGGGAAGGAGAGGTCAATAACAATATCAAGTGTCAACAGAAGAAATGTCAAAGGTTACCTATAAGTGCTATAGAATAATATTATTTTTAATAATAATATTTTTCAGTTTAGAAGGGTGAGCAATAACTAGCTGGAATGGCTTCAAAAAGTCTCATGGAAAAAGTGGGGCTTAAAGGCTGAGCTTGAGAGGATTTTAGTGAACAGATTTTGAATCTGTTTTGAATCTTTTTTTTCCCCCTGCAAGATTCATTCTTACTCATTTCCATAGAACTTGCATTTTATAGGATCACCTTCCAGGGTAAAGGAAAGTTTTAAGAAACGGAAAATGGCAACAATTATGAAATTCTGCATTTCTCACCACTGAAAGTCTAACACATTATACCCTAGAGATGCTTAATCCCAACTGCTGCTGGTTCTCAAGCTGTGGCAATCCCACAAAACTGCCTCCAGACTCTGACCTCACCAAGGCAGGGAGGGGGAGACATCTTTCATTAGGTAGGTACCATTTCATTGAGTACAAAATAGCACGAGGAATTACGCATCATTCTGATCATTACCTGAGTCAGTGAACATGACTGATGGACAAGAGACAAAGCTGTTCTAGACTGCTGTGTATGTTCATGCAAGACTGGTAGCATCATTTTTCTGCTGTCTGTAGAAGTATCTCATAGACTGGATGCTAAGAAAACTGCTGAAGGTGGAACTGCTTGCCAATGAAGCAAAGAGAATATGCTGCTTACTCCTCTCTCGCCACCGGATATGGAAGAGCAAACATGATCTGCATATACCAAGAGGAATGCTAAATAGAGCTAGTGAAAGTGAAGACTAATGGAATTGGACAAATAAAAACAAACCTGTGAAGAAGAAAAGGGCAATGCTGCGTGCAAAGGTGAATTGGGGCAAGTAGGAGAAGGGTGCATGAAGCCAGTGAGGAGTGCAGGGGTGGGGGTGGGGTTGGGGGTGGGGTGGGCGGGTGCATTCTGAATGGAGCAGGAAGGAGTCACCCCCCACAGTATGGCCTCTAAGTGATCAAATTATGAGACTGTTTCTGGACTTGGCTCAGTTGTGTCACTCAAGATATAAAACATAATTTCAAAACATCTTAGACAAAGGTTGGCACTTTATTCCATAAAATTATCATCACCTTTATAATTACTCTTCAGATTGAAATTTCAGGAAGTCTTCGTTACTTCATTTCCCACTTCCTACAACATGTCAATCTTGCAAATGGCAAGATTTCATTCGTTTTGATGGCTGAGTAATAGTCCATTATATATATATATATATATATATATATATATATATATATATATATACACATAATATCTTCTTTATCCATGCATCAGTTGATGGACATTTGGGCTCTCTCCATAGTTTGGAGATGTCAAATTGAACTTTTTTCTCATCTTGCTAAGAATTTGTCATGTAACTTTTCAAATATTATGAGTGCGCAAAGAGAGCATTCAAAGATAAAATGCCAAGTCTTTGTTTTTATTATTCCAGTGCCGAATATTTTAAAACCATTTCTATGTGAAAAATATTGATAATTAAATCCAGCAATTCCATTGTAATTTATTTTCCTTTTAGAAATAACTACCAATAAGTAAATGAAATAACATTACTGTGTATCAGAACATTATTCTCATCAGAAGTGGAATTATATAAATTGCATTATGAATACCAAGATGGATACACATTCCAGAGTGTGTTCATCAGATAGAGGTAAGCATGTGGAAGCCACATAATCATATAAATGAATATTGTTCAAATTATTGTGTATACAAATGGTGTTGGGAAAACTGGACAACCACAAGCAGAAGAATGAAACTGGACCACTTTCTTACACCATACACAAAAAATAAATTCAAAATGGATGAAAGATCTTAATGTGAGACAGGAAACCTTCAGAATCCTAGAGGAGAACACAGGCAGAAACTTTTGACCTCAGCTGTAAAAATTTCTTACTAGACATGTCACCACAGGCCAGGGAAACAAAAACACAAATGAACTATTGGGGACTTCATCAAGATAAAGTTTCTGCACAACAAAGGAACAATCAACAAAACTAAAAGGCAACCTATGGAATGGGAGAAGATATTTGCAAAGGACATATCTGATAAAGGGTTACTATCCAAGATCTATAAAAAACTTATCAAACTCAACACCCCAAAAACAAATAACCCAGTTAAGAAATGGGCAGAAGACATGAATAGACATCTTTCCAAAGAAGACATCCGGATGGCTAACAGACACATGAAAAGATGTTCAACATCACTCATCATCAGGGAAATACAAATCAAAACCACGATGAGATACCACCTCATACCTGTCCTAATGGCTCAAATTAACAACACAAGAAAAAACAGGTGTGGCAAGGATGCAGAGAAAGGGGGATTCTCTTGCACTGCTGGTGGGAATGCAAGCTGGTGCAGACACTCTGGAGAACAGTATGGAGGTTCCTCAAAAAGTTAAAAATAGAACTACACTATGATCCAGCAATTGTACTACTAGGTATTACTCAAAGGATACAAAAATACAGATTTGAATGGATACCTGAACCCTGGTGTCTATGGCAACATTATCAACAATAGCTAAACTATTGAGAGAACCCAAATGTCCAGTGACTGATAAATGGATAAAGGGATAAAGAAGATGTGATATATATATATTATATATATATATATAATATATATATATATATATATATAATAGAATATTACTCAGCCATCAAAAATGAAATCTTGTCATTTGGAACGACTTGTGGATGGAGCTAGAGTGTATTATGCTAAGTGAAATAAGTAAGTCAGTCGGAGAAAGAAAAATACTATATGATCTCACTCATATGTGGAATTTAAGAAAGAAAACAGATGAACATATGGGAAGGAAGAAAATATAAAAAGGAGAGAGGGAAACAAGCCATAAGAGACTCTTAATGATAGAGAACAAACTGAGGGTTGATGGAGGGAGGTGGGTGTGGGATGGGCTGGATGGGTGATGGAGATTAAGGAGGACACTTGTTATGATGAGCACTGGGTGTTGTTTGTAAGTGATGAATCACTGAATTCTACTCCAGAAATCATATTGCACTGTATATTAACTACCTAAAATTTAAATTAAAATAATTAATTAATTTAAAAAAATGTGTATAACAGCTTATGGTTATATCCTCAAAAGAAAGAGATAAATGGAAAGCACCAAGAAATTATAACCACTATTCCAAATTGAAGCCAATTCCTAAACTCAAAAATGTTTTGAAAAACTTCATGTTAACTGTGCATTCATGTATTACCAAATTAATTGACTGCCTTCTATGTGCCAGGTGCTGTGACAGAAAAGAAATTATTAAATATTGCAAAATAGTCAATCTTATAGCTAATAAACAGTGGATTTCATTAAGTGTAGTGGAAAGAGCCTTGGACTGGATGTCTAAATGTGGCTCTTCCCTCATCTGGCCTAGCGACATTTGGAAGGTTACTTAATCTCACCCTAGGTTATAGTTTCCTTATCTGTAAACTAGATTATATCTAAAATTTCTTTGTAGCTATAAATTGCCATGTTTTTATGAAAAACAATTTGTGTTTATTTTTAAATAAGTTATGGTTGAATAAAATCTTAGGACAAGTTAGAAATATTGGTTAGGCTTTGATGCTAATGAAACCATGCTCATAATTTCCATTTTGACCTAAGTTCTACAACAGTATCATACCAGGTGCTACTGACCAGCTTTGCAGAGTTCTGATTCAAGGTTAGG
This sequence comes from Zalophus californianus, assembly GCF_009762305.2. NCBI lineage: Eukaryota > Metazoa > Chordata > Mammalia > Carnivora > Otariidae > Zalophus > Zalophus californianus. Next base: position 90,753,455 of record NC_045596.1, read on the forward strand.
GCGTGGGTGTGATAGATAAGTGGCAATTCAACTGCAAGCCCAAGCCCTATGAAGATAACACCGTAATCTCACCTTTGTAGACCGAAGGACAACACTGAGATTCATAGATTCTGGTTGATTTTCCATTATAGAAACTACTAGGAAATCTCTCCAGGAACTTGGTAAAAGGCAGAAAGTGGAAGTGGAACCAGGACAATTGCCCTTTTGGTGGCTGCCTTGAAAAGGCACTGACGGTTTGAGGATGGTGACATTGGGAAGCTGAAGAAACCAGGAGAAAGGACTTCCTTTATTTAAAGATGGATGGTGCGCTCCTATGTCCTGAGCAGCAGATCTCGTAGCCAGTTTGGGGTGAACCCAAGGCACACGCACTGTGTATTATTCAAAGCCAGTTTTTGTTTAGATCCCCCAACAAGAGATATTTATTCTGTGCCTTCTATGTACTGGGCACACTTCTAGCAATGGGGATACCAGAAGTTCCTGCTTGGTGGAGCCTACAGTCTAGTAAGACAGGCAATACACATTAATGAGTAACTAAGGGAAATGACTTCAGGCGCAGAGAAGGCTATGAAAACTATGCAATTGTGTAATGGGATAGAAATGTAATGGGATGGAATTTCAAGAGGGGAGGGAGGAAGGCAGTAATAATGAAGCTAAGGGCTCCTAAGAAAGTGACAGATGGGGCGTGAGAGGCACAAAGAAGGCAGCCTTGCAAGGTTGTTAGGGAAATGTGTTTTAAGGGAATAGCCCAGAAAGAGAACTCTGGAATGTTCAAGGAACAGAAAGAAAGCTCGAGTGAATGGAACCCAGGGAATAAGAAGAAAAGACAACTTGAATACTTGCAGGCCATAGAAAAGACTTTCCATGTTGTTTCAATTGCATTGGGAGGCCACTGAGAGTTTTAAGCAGGAAGTAACACTATTTACATTTTTAAAAGATGACTATGGCTCCCGTGTATGTATATTGCATTGTGTAGGATTGAGAAGGGAAAAGTAAACTTTATATAGAAAAATTTCATAAAACTTTTCTTTAATAAAAAATAAAATCAGATTTAAAACATTTGCTCTATCTGCATGTGTCTCTGCATGTCACATGTCTTCAGTAAAAGCTGGATAGGGTCTATTTCTTATTTGACTGTCCTGTGACCCATGTTGTAAAAACAATCTCCAAGGGTAGGAGTGACAATAAGTAATGCCCAAAAGATGGCGCAGGATGGGCAGGGTCAGGGCATGCGGGAGAGAAGATTGGGAAGGAATGGATAGCCCACGGAAGGAAATCTCAGCACAAAGTAAAGATCAGTGATCAAAAATATGATTTATGGCAAGATGCAAAAAGAAGGAACTCAGATAAATAGTTAATCTTATCCTAATAAACTGTAAATGTGGAAGGATAACAGGAAATGGATTTGTATTTTCTAGAGACAGTATAACGTCTTTTCTGAGTTTGCTTAACTTAACAGATCAAGATTTGGAGGGGCCAGTTATTACAGTCCAGGGAAGTAAGAGGTGCTAATAAACATCTAGCCTTTTCATGAAGGACTAGAGCCAGTATACTAATATGTGTGTGTTTATTTTTCACTAAATACTAAGTAACATATTTTTAGGAAAACGCACAGAACAAAGTAAGAATAACAACACAAAAAACTGCAAAAGAATTTTCTGATAATCTTATATGGGAAAACCAAAGAAAATGATTGTTTTTTTTAAACACCTTGATTTATGCGTTCCAGGCTTTTTTCTATGCATGTATTTTTACAAGAGGAAATTCGTATTATACATATTCTGTTGTCTGTCTTTATCATTTAATGTATGTACACAGAGATCACATTTTTTGCATTTTCTTTTTTTACAATGTCTATATTCGTTATTAAAACACTTAAATACAACATTACAATAAAAATTGGTTAGTATTTTAGAGAGAAAAACTGGTAAAATGCTGTTGTATAGACTTAGTCCAATTTTTAAATTTGTAATTTTTACGGGGAGCAGGGGTAGAGGGAGAGGGAGAGAGAGAGAGAGAGAGAGAATCTTAAGCAGTCTCCATGCTCAGCATGGACCCCGATGCTGGGCTCCATCTCACCGCCCTGAGATCATGACCTGAGCCAAAATCAAGAGTCAGGCGCTTGAACCACCCAGCGCCCCTAAATTTATAATTTAAAAAGGAAATTAGTTTTTCCTTCAACTTAAATTTTATGTGATCATCATTTTATCCACTCATTCTATGTGTATATCTTCTGTGAATTTGGCACCATGAGGTATAGTTTGGGGAATACAAAGAGATTAGAAAACATAGTGAATGACCTAACCTCAATATATTGTATGGGGAAAAAGGCATAAATATGTCAAGTATGTAAAAACAACTCAAAACAGCAAATAAATAAGTATAAGACAGTGTGCAACACACATTCTGCAGCACTTTGGAACAAAGAAAAGCCAATTCCATGAAAGTAGAGTTCGTGTCTTTAGTCAAACACATTTGTGTGCCAAACATTGCACCAAATACTACGAACACAAACAAGCAAGAGATAAAATCCTGAAGCTCTAGAGCCATGCTGTCCACTAGAGTAACCACTAGCTAGGTGTAGAGCACCTGAAATGTGGCCAGTCCAAATTGAGATGTGTTGTACGCATAAAACACACCAGATTTTGGTAGTATGGACAAAATGTAAAATATGTTATTAATTTTTGTATTGAGTACATTTTTAAAACTTTGCATGAAGTGATAATGTTTTGGGCATATTGTGTTAAATAAAATATATTACTAAAATTAGTTTCACCTGTTTCTTTTTCATTTTTTAATGTGGCTACCAGAGAATTGAAAGTTACATATATGGCTCACATTATACTTCTATTTATCAGTGCTGCTCTGGATTTTAAAAATCTGAACAAGAAAATAACAAATTAAAGCCATACAAGACAACCTCTACAAAGTACAGGGAGATAGGAAAGAGAAGCTGAGATGGTCAAGCACTTACGATCCATCCAGCAATTTGTGAGGGGGAGGGACGAGTGTTGGCTGATGCCAATAAAGAATTGCAATTCTCATTTAAAAATCAAACATGGAAAGGAATGAGGAGATACAATGTTTTTGTGGGGAGTGATGATACTCAGCTTTAGACAAACTTGAATTGCAGGTGATGGTGGGATATGCTAGTGGACACAGACTGGCATCATTGTGACCTTGAGTCTCAGGAGAAAATTCGGATTAGTGATGAAACGGGCCTTTTCTGAAAGATGTAATGGTTGCATTATCCAAGGGTGGGGGAAGAGAAAGAAGGGAAAATGTCTGACTTGTGGAAGAACTACATTTAGAGGAAAAGAGAAGACATTAAGAAGACAGAATGGGGAGAGAAGAACCAAAGCAATGGAGTGTCATTGAAGCTGAGGGAAGAGGTTGAGGGCAAGGAATGGTTCATTCTTTTTTTCTCTGTGCTTTTGTTTATATTAGTTCAGTCTTCATTCACCACACATTTAATAAACACCTGCTCTATGCCAGGTATTGCGAGACTTGCTGTAGACATAGCAAGAAACACTGGTGGTGAAAATAGTGCTGTGTAGAGGGAGGTCTGGCTGAGAGGCCTGTGGCGGTGGAATGGCAAATGTAGAGATTATAAGCTTTGCACAAGTGACATTTAGTCACCAAAGCCATCAGTGTATCGCAGCACCAAAACAAGAATATAAATTAATTAAAGACAGCATTAGAAGATTACATAACGCCTCTATAAGGCATATAATGAAGTTAATCAAATATTTCGTTATATTTCTCTTTGCCATATAGACATAGCACAAAGCAGGTGCTCAGCCTCAGCGCCAATGACAGTTGGACTAGGTGAGGCACGAGGAAGCTGTCCTATGCTTTGTAGGCTGTTTAGCATCATCCAGGGCCTCTACCCACTAAAGGGTAATAGCAATCCCCTCACCTTCCCTCCCTGAGTCTTGACATTCAAAGATGTTGCCAGATATTTCCAGATGCGCCCTGAAGGGAGGGCAATATTGTCCATGGTTGACAACTACCAGCCTGAAGTAAAAATTCAATAATTAAATAAAACTAATATGTTGGATAATGAAAACTAGCTAAAATCATGTTGGAGGATAAGTCCTTCAGCTTTTGATAGCTTAATGAATAGAATTTAATTTCTCTTTCAGGTAAGGATCCACTGGTCGTGTAGAGATGGGAAGGGGTATGTGGTCGTTGGGAGGCTGAGACTCCTTGCATCTTGTCACTCTTCCATTTTCAGTATATGACTTTCCGGATTTCCATGGATGTCAACATTTAGCTGGCAGGCCAAGGAAGAGAGTGTGGGATCACACAGGTGGTATTTATACACCAGGTCTGAAGAGAATATATCACTTCTCTCCTCATTCTGTTAGCTAAAATAGAATGACGTTTCCACGGTAAAGAAGACTGAAAAGTGTTGCCCCACTGTGAACCCAGCAGTAAAGGGAAATGTGCTTCATGAACAACTAGCCAGTCACTACCAAAAGGCCACAAGTACCTTAGACCTCAAACGTCATTTTGTCCTTATTATCAGATTTGAGTGTCTACATGAGTTGGATTGATAAAATTGTTAGTTAAGTCTCCATATGTCTTATTGCCATGTGCAGACACTGGTCGTTTTTTTTTTTTTTTTTAAGATTTTATTTATTTATTTGAAAGCGAGAGCATGAGCAGGGGGAAGGGGCAAAGCGAGAGGGAGAAGTAAGCTCCCCGAGGAGCAGGGAGCTCCACATGGGCCTCAATCCAGGACCCTGAGGTCGTGACCTGAGCCAAAGGCAGATGCTAAACCGACTGAGCCATCCAGGCGCCCCTGTATGACACTACTGCTTTAGAGTTGGCAGTTTTGAGTTCGGTTGCTAAAGGAAGGCAACAAAACGAATACGGGTTTCTCTGCTGAGTGACACACACTCATTTTGCAAATAATTTTACAAGCATTTGGCGCAAATGAACACTGCTGACCTTCAGAGAGATGCAGGATAGAATGTTAGGTGTTATGACTGAAATCACAGATTGGATGGGAACTTGAACTCATAGCTAGAGTTACGTCAGGAAAACAACATGCCTGACTCTGCATATACTTATTTCACGTCTATAATGCTGTAGCTGAGACATGCGAACCATCCATCATTAAGAAAACGAAAGAGCATTTAATAAAATCATCTGCCATGAGAGCTCACTCGGATCCTCAAATCTATGACTTATTTGAAAAATAGAATAGTTTGCATCAAACAGCATTAGTGCAGGACTCTTCTCATGCTTATTTTTTATTCTTTCACTATTCTAATATTTGTCATCATTTAACGAATAAGCTAGGCAGTACTTATACTACCTAGGCTACAAATCCAATTTCTCAGCACCCCAGGCAAGGGGAGCACCCTCGGGGCACTGGAGGGCACAAAGTTATGCAAGACCCACCTCAGCTCAGTGCATGATGAGGAGGCGAGCTGATAGGCTTGGTGATGAATAGGCATGTCTTCTATGTTGGACCTTGTAGTACATTTTCCTTAGAAACAATACTGTGATTTGTTGCCTAGGCTAGCTGCAGGATCTATACAGTCTATAATGTAAGCAAAATACAAAATTATTCATGGAGAAGTCTGGATGAACCCATAAATAGTATTAAGTTCCTTTTGTTAGATTTGGAGGCAGCATGGTGTGGTAAGTAGCAGCTGGGGCTCATAATAACTAACTCATGGAATTGCCGGATGCATTAAAAAGACAGCAAATAAAAGACATCTGGCAGCAAGTATGTACATGAAGGTTGGTTCTGTGTCATTCCATTTTCTTCTTCTTTGCTTCCACCTGAATGCCATTACCTTTCTTTACATTTGTTTCTAGAGTATTCTGAAGTGCAAATAAAACGACCTCTGGAACATAAAATAGAAATGTATCCCCCTCACAGGACAGGTCTGTTCAGATAAAAATCAAGTTAAATACTCAGAGCAGCAGTGATAAGAAATGAGCATAAACTATCAGCATATAGCTGAATAATCTTTACAAGTATGTGAAGCTAGAAGGCACTTTGCCTTGGATATGATCTTAGGTCTTTATACAAATGTTAACAGCAATTGACACAGCATTTTTCTTCTATGTATGGATTTTTTCTTCTTTTGAGTCACTGCAGTGTCCCAGCAAGATAAATCCTACAATGAGGGGGAGGCCAGGGTGGGACAGGCATGGCTAGCTGACCACCAAAGACAGGTCCCCCCCTCCTGAAGGGTAGAGCTGTTGCTGCCTGCCTGTCCCAGGCTCTTTGCTTTTAAGAGGAGTCATGTGATTAGTTCTGGCCAATGGTTGTGAGTGAAAGCAAGACTTAAGACAAAAGCACACTAAAAATGTGAGAAGCCAAGAAAAGAGAATACCAACCGTAGAAACAACATTCCTGTTACTCAAATGGATGACTTTGATCCTTTTAATGAAGTTAAAGCCTTTACTCCCAAAGAAAACAACAGTGAAAGACAACTTTATTTGTTAAAATTAATGTGGTAATAAAAAAACTTTCAAACCAAACAGCTAGTGTTAATAAATAAAAATTAGAAAATTACAGTTATTTCCTCTGAAAGAAATAATATTCCTGAAGATGAAGAATGGATCTATTAGAATTTTTGTGGGAGACATACTCTGAAATCATCATTACTAGTATAATTCACTCAGACCTTTAAGAGAATATCAGGTGAGTTATTCTCCCTACACCACTGTTATTTTTGCAGACTTCTGCAGATAGGAGAGACAAGATAGAGAGAGAGAGAGAAAATATCGCCAAGAATTTTAACATTACAAAGACTGAAAGAAAATGTTGAGTGAATTCAGCACATTAGGAAGTTTTAAAACTCAGAATCTAGAGCTATTGTTTAGTGCACTGAGAAAATTTATAAAGATAATTTTGAAATTCTGAGAGCAATAGGAATCTGGGCTATATTACCACTATTATTTTTCTCCTGTTGTTTCTCTATCCTGCCACAGTTTCCCAGTGTATTAGTGACATTAGGGAACCCAGTAGGAAAGCAGTTTAAAATTATAGAAATAATAAATCCTTTTGTTTTATTTTCTTTGCTTTTCTGAGTATTTTCAAAACCTCTACATTCTAAGAACAAAGAGTTTACATACATGCCTTTAAGAGTATTTACTAACATTTTTTTTAATATCCACATTTTAAAGTTTATCCTAGAATTCCTTGTCCAGTAAATTTTTGTTAAGAATTAAGTATTTAATGAGTCAATATATATGCGTTGATCGATTGAAAAAATGAATGACTGAATAGTGGCCCAGACATTTTTTGAGAGGTAGGTAAAGTGAACTACTGATTTTTTCCAGGGTGATCCAAATGGATAACAGAAATATGATTGTTGGGGTGCCTGGGTGGCTCAGTCAGTTGAGCGTCTGACTCGTGATTTCAGCTCATGTCATGATCTCAGGGTCCTGGGATTGAGTCCCCAGCCGGGCTCCGTGCTCAGCGGGGAGTCTGCTTGAGGATTCTCTCCCTTTCCCTCTGCCCCTCCCCCCATCTCTCAAATAAATAAATAAATCTTTAAAAAAAATAAACATGATTGTTGCTTGTGACTTATGAAACCCTGGTGCATGTGGGTGATCTGGGCGGAGGACATCATGAACACAATCTGTGTACCCCAGAAAACCCTGCGGAAGGACTCTCAATTCAGTCTAGAAACAATAAAGAATAGAGAAGACATAAACCGATCATTTCATTGATTTTTATTTTTTGTTGAATTATGTTTAGATATGTTTTGGAGGTTTCTTCTCATCAACTTCTTTGAAGATCCTTCTTCTTTTCCTCTTGACCCTCTTTCTCACTCTAGTCTTCCTCATCTTCCTTGCTGTGTAGTTGTCCACATTGTGCCAGTCATTGGACAAATTCATTATTACCAACCAACGAAAGTTAGATATGGCACGCTAAACATTTTCTGTCCTGATATCTGCAGATATTTTCAGCTCCTGGAAAAAGTTAGTTGAGTTCACTTAAACTTAAAACCAGCTGGACCCTTGAAAACATTTGCTGAGTTCAAATAAAAGATGAAGAATAGGAAATAAGACATAATTGACCAGGATCACACTGAACATTGCCAGTATGGATTTAGAATTCCTGGTCTACCAAGTCAAATGCAATGGCACTCTCCTTTTCCAGTTCTAACTAAACTTTTAAAGTTCAGAAATACCTGGATTGACCATTGGGTTTATCAAATTGACATGCTTGATAATGGTGACCCTGTGGCAAGGTGAAGGCAAACGGGTTCCCATTCTCCTTGTTCCCTATATTAAACAGCCTGGTTTGCAGATTCTGTTTCTTCTGTTATGACTATAGCTTGCCATTGTTGTTCGTTATTTTGCTGAACCACGGAGTTCAGCTCTGATCAACTAATAGGAGTAAAGAGTCAGTCAAATAGTCACACTATTATATTAATTACTGACAACACTTTTGGAGATGTTCCTAGTTCGCAGGTGAGCTGGCAGCACCCCATGTCCATAGAAGGCCCAGTAGCCTCTGGGGTAAATGTCATTCCTGGGACCTGACAGAAAAGCTTTAAACTGAAGCTCCAAGTGAAAAAGGGAGGTCCACATTGTGTATTCAGTATTACAGTGGGTCTCTTGCACCAATCTACCTGCTGTGGGAAGGAATTAGCCAAGAAGTCCCTTACCTCCTCCAGATCAGGTACGATTTCCAGGTCCTCATCTCCAGGGAATTTCTTTCCAGTGACTCTTGAAATTTGAACTGAGTTTGTTTTGTCTCAACATTTCTGGTATATTATTCCCATTCTGGATTCTTGGTGCTCTTTTCCCTCCTTTCTATTTATCCATTCATTTGTTTATTCACTAAGCAATCAATGAACATTTATGACCTGTGTGGAACAGATATTGGACTTTGTTCCTCAGGTACAAAATGGTAACACGCATTATCAAAAGTTCTGGGCAGGCGGAACATGGTCTAGGGTCTACGATGAACGGCTTTGCATTCACTCCACGGGCTTGAACTGGCTAAGTGGAAACTGACCAGAGGTAGTCTTTTCAAGTTACTTGCATCTAATGTAGATTTTTCAACACAGGATTAGCCAATATAAACTGTTTAATCTAGGTGAGTGCCTCTGATGGTTCATTGGTCTCCTTCTAGGAATAGATTCTCTCTCTCTCTCTCTCTCTCTCTCTCTGTTCTCCATCAGTAGCTGCCTTGACCTTTGCTGTGGATTCGATTTGGCTTTCAAGATCAAGAGCCTCCTGCCACGGACTCAATATTTCAGTGTCAATGAGAGGAAGGACAGCAAGTATGCTGCCATGGAGTGTAGTGTCATCAGATTATGAAAGCTAGGGGCTTTGTATTTAGTGAAACCTAATGTGTTGATCCTAGATGTGTTTAATGCACACACTGGCTCTGCTACACCCACTTATCTGGCTGGCTGATTTACCACTACAACATCAGGCGACCCCTAACACACTGATCCTGATAAGACATAGTGCCCTTCACTGGGTGTAGGCAGTCCTTATGGGGTGGGACTAAGATGCTGTGGTTAGAACTGGGACTTAGACTCAAAATTTACACGGATGTGTGCATGTGTGTATACACATACACTACATACATGGATTGAAGGTATTTTATTTCTATCAAAAATATTACATTTAAATAACGAATCCCTTATGGTAGAACTTTTGGCAGAAGAGGGGAGATCTTTTATGGCAGTCGACCATTCTTAATCCCCCTGGAGTGCACACTACCCCAGAGGTCTATTAGCTACTTTGTTCAGTCTAACTACAAGCGTAGGGCCTGGTAGTAACAATCCTGTCTTTCTAGATGTGGTTCAATTTAAGAGTTTCAGGTGTGTTTGTCTCAGCTGAGATTTTTTTAAGAAATGCTTCTGGTTTAACACAATTTTATATACATTCTTCCAAGTATTTTTCATTTTAGTCAGTATACTGAGATAAATATGATCCACATTTTCCCTTTCATTTAGTGAAATGTCAGGAGATCTTTCCAATAAAAAAGGGGCTTTCTTGAGGGCTCAAACTCAGGAATTTGATTTGCCAAAATTAAACGTTATGATTTGAAAAGTCTAAGATTGCTTCAGAATGTGAAATTAACAGATACAAGATGAACCTATCATTGAGAAAAGTATATCCCACCTCCCTTCAATTCTATTTTTCTTACTACTATTTTCTGAGAGAACAATGGAAATGTACAGAACAAAATGGACTCTTTTGCTTTTAAAATCGTTACCCCTCCCCCCGTTTGTTTAGTTGGTAATTTGGAACACTTTAAAGTGGCATTTCTGAAGTCCCACGGAAGTTACCTCATCAAAAATGTTCTCTCATCAACTCAGTGTAGAAATTATTCAAGAGTCTATCCTCTTCTGGAGATTCACAATATATGTTACCATCTGGAGGCTCTGAAAGAATGGATGGTAGTAAAAGAACATTCTTAATTTTAGCTAACCCAGCATTGCCTGCTCTGCAGGTATATCTACTAATACTTTGTACCTTATGAAATATTGATGAAGTTTATCATAACTACTTAACCCTTCAATATTTCTCCTCTGCAGATAATGGAGGCGGTGTTGTTAGATATATGGACTTTGGACTCAGACAACTTGGGTACAAACTCCAATTCTGCTATTTGCTGATTGTGTGACCTTGTTCAAGTGCCTTACCCTCTGTAAATGTCAGTCTTCCCAACTCTAAGATGGGCATCAAAATAGTACCAACCTTGTAGAGTTGTTGGGAAGACTCAAGTAATAACTTCTATAATGTACTTAGCATAGTGCCTGGCACATAGAAAGCTCTCAGATTTCTGATCATTATTATTGAATCGTTACTGTTAGAGATGGCTTGGGGGTCTACACCTTAGCTCCTCATAAACATTCAGGTCGCTGCTGATTTCCATCTTGCCCTTGTCATTCAGAGGCAGCCGATTTACACAGATAATGGATCTCCCAAAAGGCCAGCTTTCACATCTGGAATCTGCTGCAAACACGATCTACACATCAAAGTCTAAGGAAGCCGATCTCACTGGGAGGCCATTGCAGAGATGTTTAGTGACCCCAGTTTAGTTATCTAACCTAAAGAGTTTATCTTCCTTGTCGTTCTGCCCTTTCAGTCCTTTCCGTTTCTGCCTCTTTTTTTTTTTTTTTTTTTTTTTTTTTTTTTTTGTCTTTTTATGCTCTTCAGCTCCAGGACCGCTTTGGCTCATTTCACGTTCTCTTCTCCCATCTGGCGTTTACTGAACGGATTCAGAGTCACTTGGCTGTGTTTTGCTAGTCCAGCAGTTCAACGATTATTTACTGAGTACCTAAGTGGTCCTTGAGTTTATGAATCCCTTTGCACATCCCAGTCCAGGGTCTGACTTTGGTAAAGGCAGAGTCTGAGTGTTTATGTAATATGAGGGGGGCGGGGACCGAAAAGAAAACACTTAGCTTCTTTGGCGAGCTACCGGAGGAAACAGCTGAAATCCAAGAAGCCCTGTGGTTAAGAGAGAGAGGTTGCGAGCACAACAGGAAGAAGCCGTAGACCCAGTGGCAAAGGTTGAGTTTTCCTATGGCAAGCACACTTCTCTCCTGGAAGGAACGCTCTCTCCCCGAAAGCTGCTGACAGGACTTGGGCAAAGGCTCGTCCTCCGGCTCTCTGATAAGCTAACTTAACTCACTGCGGAGCAGGAGGGGCGGGGTAGGGATGCGTGGTTTATAACGGGAGCAGTGGCAGTGTTCTCGTCAGTCCTCTTCCTCCAGCTCAGCCTCCCCTCTGGAGCCCTTCTCCCACCCTTTCCTTTCCGCGTCCAGCCTCGAGCGGCTGGTGGGGAACGGGAGCGGAGAGGAGACACGCAGGGAGCCAGAGAGGGGTGTGGGCAAAAGGAAAACAGACTGCCAGGCCAGGGAATTCCTCCCAATTTGAAAAGGAAGTCGGCTGACGTGAGTTCGTGAGTTAGTTGAATTTACCATCCTTTTATGTGTAATATTTGCCTTTGGAAACAAAAATGAACTTTGCGGAGGGAGAGGACGCTAAGAGGTACTGCATTAAAACGAAACATGTGGCCATCATCTGTGCGGTGGTGGTGGGGGTAGGATTGATAGTAGGACTTTCCGTGGGCTTGACCAGGTCCAGCAGCCCCACCGGGGACGCCGGGCAGGGCCCAGCTCCGGTCCCTTCCCAAGTTCCTTCTCCGGAGGACCAGGGGGTCTGCCCTGCCAGCGAAGACGAAAGTGGAGACTGGAAAAACTTCAGGCTGCCGGACTTCATCAACCCAGTGCACTATGACTTGGAGGTGAAGCCCCTGCTGGAGGAGGACACATACACAGGCAGCGTGACCATCTCCATCAACGTGAGCGCGCCCACCCGGTACCTGTGGCTGCACCTGCGGGAGACCAAGATCACCCAGCTCCCCGAGCTGAAGAGGTCCTCCGGGGAGCAGGTGCAAGTCAGGCGGTGCTTTGAGTACAAAAAGCAGGAGTATGTGGTGATGGAAGCGGAAAAAGAGCTTGCACCCAGCAGTGGCGAGGGTGCCTACCTCCTGACCATGAACTTCGCCGGCTGGCTGAACGGCTCGCTCGTGGGATTTTACAGAACGACGTATGAGGAGAACGGACAAATCAAGTAAATATTCATTTTTGCTTTATTTACCCTCAGCTCACATATTTGCTTTCCACTTCTTTCCCTTTCCTTTTTACTTATCCCCTTTTAATTGTTTTGTTGGTCTGTTATCTAAACTTGGTTTCAATTCTGCCTGTTCACCTGAGAAACAAAAACTCTTGCCCTGTGGTATTTTCCAAGCCTATCAGAAAACTTGAAAGTACAAAGTGAGCTTCCTGGAGTCCAAAGAATCAGTGTAAGTCTCTAATTTCAACAGGAAAAATTATAATGTACCACATCCTGTCCGAATGCAGAAACTGCTTACAGAAACAACCTCCAGATTTTTTAAAAAATACATGTGTTTGGTAAATTTCATGGCCACGGTTTTGGGCTATATGACAATGATTTAAAAGTGAACTTTTAAATATATATTACACTAAATTTAAGTGGAAGTCAATAAATGTCAATTATAATTTTGAGTGTTTTATTGGAGAAGAGATGTTGAAGGGTATGTAAAATCCACAGAATTGTCTTTGCGTCTTTATCTAGGAAGGAAGGCAGGAGTCTGTCTGTCTTTATCTTGTATGGCCAGAACCATGTTTCACACTTAAGCTTTTAATAAATACTCATTGAGTTCACACATTAGTGGCGGCATATGGATAACTCTTTGGGCTTATTGTCCATCACTCAATAGGCAATGGTTTTTTGCAACATAAATGATATATTAAGTAATTAAGGATATAAAGATATATCAAGTAACTAGTATATGTATTTTTGCATTTCTGAGTTTAGCAAAGATGGTTACTTGCCTTGACAATCAATCAGATGCTATTACTAGAACTATGTTAAGGGCATAAACTCTCTCAATGAATTAAAAAAAAACAAACTTCACTCTGTGGGTGTAGGCCTTGCATCAGGAAGGAAGGCTATACTGAGGGTATCAGTGAAGTTGAAAGTGCTTTGACCTTTGCTTTTGTGGATTCTTGACAGGCAAATCATTAAGAAACCTTAGTGTCACAGTTCAGAAATATGAGTCTGGGGCCAGCCCACTGAATAGCCCCTTCCTATGTTGTTTTAAGCATCTTACAGAGCAAAGTAAAGCTTTTGGTCAAAATTCTTCCTATTGTTTGTCAGAGAGACCCAGGGACTAAAATGAAATGTTTAAGTATCCCTATATTACTGTGGGACACACTAATAAATTGAATAGAAGTGATAGTTTGAAAAAATATTTGAAGGGAACATGCTCATATACTGTATCTTACTATCACTAGCAATAAAACAATCTTCTTTATTGTTGACATATTTTTTCTGTTTATAAAAATTAAAAATAATGAAAGCATGGAAAATTATAAAGAAGGAAAATCAGAAGAAACTATGAAGAGAAACTTCACATCCAGTGCTAACTTTGGTTACATGTTAACGAATATTTTTTTAGGCAATCAAATTGTAATTATATAATGTCTATGTATCTATCTATACACCTTTTTGACTTCATGTAAGCACTTCCTCTCATTCTTCCATATTTTCAAGAATCTGATTTTAAAAAGCTGTGCATGAATGCACCGTTATGTTTTTAAGACCTGTTTCCTAATACTGGATATTTAAATTGCTTTCAGTATTTGTTATAATAAAAGCGTCAGAAAAGAACATAGTTGTAATAAGCCTTTAGGTATATATCTGTTTATTTCCTTATGTTAGGATATATTCAATGAAGTAGAATTGCTGGGTCAAGGAGTACAAATATATCAAGAAACTTGTCACCTTTATTTTGTTTACTTCATAAATAACACACATTCACTCCAGAAAACTTGGAAAACAGAGAAAATTTTATCACTGAAGTATAGTCATTATTAATATCTAGGCATTCTTCCAGGATTTTTCCTGAATACAGATAAAGACGGCATTATGTTGTACATTGTATTGTGTAACCTGTTTTTAGAATGTATCAAAACTTTAACATGGTTTGGTAGATGACTTCATGGATACATGATAGTCTATTATATGAATATAATGTACCTTATTCTGCTTTTCCATTAAATTTGGGCATTAAGTTTCTCCTACCCTTTTACCTTTTTTATAAACACCTATAAAAATATAATATAAAAAACTCCTAATAAAAATATGCATGACACACATAACATTTTATAATAATTCTATAGGAAATTTCGTAGGAAGCTGACCCCAACTGTATATGTATGGACGCATATGTATGTGTGTATGCACACACACATGTACATATATATATAACATATGCATGCACCTGTGTGTGTCTCCAAACTGACTTTCAAAAATACATCTCAAATTACAGGTCCACAGATAATGAATAAAAGTGCCTATTTCTCTGAGCTTCACTAAGGATTAAATGAGTTTTTAAAGTGTTCCCAATTTGGGAAGGAAAGGCATAATATTTGGAGGAATATCCACCTTCAAGAAATTCTGAAAATTCACTAGTTGAATCGAAAACAAGTCAAAACTTTCAAGTGATTATTGTTAAGACTTTAAAATTGTTTCTTGGGTTGAGAAAACAGTAGAAACTGCATCTGAGGAAAGCCACCAAAATATTACAAAAATTCTATCCACTACAGGAAGGCCAAAAAATATGGAACAAGATTCCACTAGTAAATTTCTTTATGGACTCTATAAGATTACAAAAGCATCATATACTAAAATATATATTATTCATTTGACTCTGGATTATCTTACTGTACCAATAAATTTTACCATAAAATATATACTTGAGAGCTCATATCCTGAAACTTGGCTGTCGTAATGGTTGGCCAGCAAATACCAAGTTACAGCAAGACTGGTGACAGAGGCAGGCTCAGGTGGGTTCTCATGGAGGACTGGTAACGCTGAGCTCGTCTGGTCTCCTTGGTAGCGGTTGAGGCTCTTACGTTACCCAGGATGCTGCTAGTTCGGCCCTGTATACGTGGTTCTGGAACAGTTCTGCACATACTCAGTAACCTCATTTAGGTTAAATGGAACACTTTTTGTTTTTCTTGTTATGAAATATTTCAAGCATATAAGGAGAGTCCGTGGTTCTTGTTTTTTTTTTCAAGCCTGTAAGTAACATTTTGACAATGTAGGCCTATGGGAGGTTCTCATCCACAGCGCCCACATAAGGATGCAGGAGTGAGTTCCACTGTGAGCAGCACTATTCTTTCATATTATACAGTGCGCTGTGTAATATTTGATGCTGATACAATTTAAAATGCTATCAAGCAATATATTTTTAAGCATGCAGTCAAATTATATTTTCTGACTCTTCTGTCCTATTGTAAAATTTAACTCCAGGATGGAGTATTAGCAGTTGCATATTACCATTGGGATATTTTCATTGCAACCACAATGCAAACTAAATTTGAGCGTGCTCAATAGTAGTAAATCAAGTAAAATTACTTGATTTCTGCAAATACAACCAGAACTTGAACTTGAACTTCACAGAGAGGAGTCAACTCTCTGGGCTTCTTTCCCTCAAACTTCAGAGGCAAGAGGAGAGTTGGACAAGCAGGTAGAGCCAGTTTAGGGCTCCCTGGCAATGATAGCCATATCATCTTGCTGGGGACAGAGTTGTAGTGAGGCTTAGGAGAAGAAAGTTTGAGTTTAGAGGTTGCTTTTCCTACTCTGGTCTGTTCCTTCTGATCAGAAGAAGCCACTTTTAAAAGGATTGAGAGCTTTGGAGTGTTTTTCTGCCCACACCACCACTACCCTCCACACTGCCACTGTGTTATGTAGCATTGCCAGTTGCTCTCTTCCCAGAGTTCCCCTCTACTCACATCTCCAAAGTGTATACTATTTTCTTCTCTCCAATGGCGAGCATTTCCTTCTCAGCGTTTGAACTACCTTTACACAGCATTTCCCAACTTGCTGCTCCACAGAATTCCAGTTGCATAGGATATTAATAGCCATTGTCAGAAAAAAAGCAGGGGAGGGATTCTGTGGCCAAATTAGTTTGGACAATAATCCTAAATACAAAAATGATGTTTTTCTTCTTCTTCTTTTTTTTTTAAATCTCTTCTGAGACACTTTTATATAATAACATCCACTATGAACCTCTAGAGACTGCCATGAATCTCTGGAGTATGCAGTTTCCCATCGGTATGAGGCTGCAGAATCTTCTGCAGCTGGGAGTTGGGCTGTCCCTCTCTTGTTCACTAGCTAGTGAACAAGAGTACACCGTGAGTACTTAAATATTGCTGAATGGGTATATAGAAACATTTTCACATAGGCTCTCACATGACCAATGTCCTCTGGTACATGCTGGGATGTGCTGCAGAGCCCCAGCCCTTTTCCCATTAAAGAGTCCAATTTCCACCAATAACATCTCTATCTTCCCGCTCAGTCAGGATGGACATTTTTCCTTGGTTCCTTTTCTCCCCATCTCATTGAATGGAAGAGGAATTGATAAAATCTTTTTTTTTTTTTTGGACTTGGGAATGCAGTCTTCATATTTTAGGGACTGAGAATCATTGGAATTAACAGGAATTATAAGAATTTACAAGAGGGACAGATGGTTTCTAGTTTGGGTTTTCTTGGTGTTTACAGCATTGCTAGGATTGAAGCTGAATTCTGATATAATGGTGGGATTGCAAAAGGCAAAGGCAAGTAAGAACCTAAAAACAGGTAAAAAGGAAAGGTACTAAGTCAGAAAAACAGAGTGAGGATAAGAAATTAGTTTGTAGGAGAGGTTTCTATGAAGAGGCTAGCTAGAGATAACTCTGGGAAGTCTGTCAGGGAAAAGAAAGAAAGTATAGCTAATGGCAGGCATGTAGGAAATATTAACTGGTGACTATTCAGGTGGATGGTGAAGAAGAGAGCTAAATCCGTGTGTGGGTATCTGGGAGATATTGCAGTGATCCCAGAAAAGAGAAGATGGGGATCTGATAGGACAGTGATTCCAGGGCAGACAGAAGAAGACACAATGGAGAAAATAGGATACGGTAACATGGTCAGGATCTGCAGACTGACTGACTGTGGGAAAGGGGTGAGTTTGTTATGGATAGAGAATGCCCCAGTTATCAGATCTGATAGCTCACACATTTACCTAATACTGGAAATAGAAGAGAAGAACCAAGTTTAGGAGGGAAGGTCATGAGTTTGTTGTCAGTTGCCTGTGAGGCATCCAGGAAGACATGTCCAGTAAGCATTTGGATAAATAAGTCTGAAGCACAAGGTTAGGTCTCCTGAGAAAGATTAGGAGTTAAGTGGAAACATGGCAGGAGAGAAAGCAGTGAGATGATCTTAGTTAAATCTGTGTGTGGTAAATTCTAACATGCAGGGATATGTATACTCATTTGTGCATTTGGTCTTGAAATTTTAGTTGTATGTCAGTTTATTCATTATACTCTCAGACTGATATGTTGAGTTATCAGTGTACCCATTATCAATAAAGAATAGACTTTTTTTTTTGGTCTTGTTACTTGTTGCAGGAGGCCTGGTAATTTCTTTTATTTTGGAAGCAGGGAAACAACAGGAAACTTTACTTGACCTTGAATGGCTTCTACATAGAAAAAAAGCAACTGGAAAAGAAATTTAAATAATTAACTGGTTCATTCAAACCACCGTAAAAATATGCTGGAGTCTGGGGGGTGCCTGGGTGGCTCAGTTGGTTAAGCGTCCGACTCTTGATTTGGGCTCAGGTCATGATCTCAGGGTCCTGGGATCGAGCCCTGCAGCGCGTTGGGCTCCTGGCTCGGTGGGGAGCCTGCTTCTCCCTCTGCCTCTGTCCCTCCCCCGTGCTCACACGCACATGCTTTCTCTCTCTCTCTCAAATAAATCTTTAAAAAAATACGTTGGAGTCTGAATAATCTAGATGGGTTGTCTTGTACTAATTAGCTCCCCTACTTAATTCTGGAACCCTCTACTTAGTCTGCATAGACTCTTAGCAATTGTGGCTGCCTCCCCTGCATCAGATGGCCTTTGTTTAAGGTTTTCGCCCTGACCTTGCCCTTTATTTAGCTGGTTAAGTTACTAAATTGCTGAACATAACCCAAGAGTCTTCTTTGGAAACAGTGTGCCAGATGATTTATGAGGTAATCAAGTAATTCTTTTTAAAGTTGATTCAGAGTGAACTGGTCTGTGACTTGCATCCTCACCTCCTCTTTCTCCAGCTTTCTCTAAAGTCACCTTGAACTGATGTACAAGGATTTCTTCCCTTTTGTAAATTTATAAACTGCACAGAATTGTATTTTTAATGTGCCGGGTCTAGTAAGTGACTTATTAACATGACATAGAGAGGCCCCTATGGAAAAATGGTTTAGCTCAGCACATTTGCCTGGGATTCTAATTATTCAGGACATGCTCAGGAGTCACTCCTGAATGTACTGTGCTCTCAGCCAGGTTTTTTTCCATTAATTTGCAGCACAACGCAGCTGATTCTAAAAGGAAGTTTCAATCACCAAGTAAAACCTCCCCAAAGAAGTTACGATCTAAAGTTGTTTTGCATCTTATATACCTTGTTTTAAAATTTGCAAATACGGGGCGCCTGCGTGGTTCAGTCATTTAAGCGTCTGCCTTTGGCTCAGGTCATGACGGATCGAGCCCTGCATTGGGCTCCCTGCTCCGCGGGAAGCCTGCTTCTCCCTCTCCCACTCCCCCTGCTTGTGTTCCCTCTCTCACTGTGTTTCTCTCTGTCAAGTAAATGAATAAAATCTTTTAAAAAAAATAAAATAAAATTTGCAAATATTTGGGAAACTTCAGTAACTTTGGATGAAATTTAGCATAGAGAAGTAGGGGCTTTTGAGTTCTACGGGAGTTCATGAGAAAAAATCACAAGTTACTATTGAAAGATATCGTTATATTGCCTATAGTATTTATGCACTGAGTACTTTTGTTCCAGTATAGATACTCCTGTTTAATGGATGAATTTTTTTTAAAGATTTTATTTATTTATTTGACAGAGAGAGACACAGCAAGAGAGAGAACACAAGCAGGGGGAGCGGGAGAGGGAGAAGCAGACTCCCCGCTGAGCAGGGAGCCCGATGCGGGACCCAATCCCAGGACCCTGGGATCAGGACCTGAGCCGAAGGCAGACGCTTAACGACTGAGCCACCCAGGCGCCCCAATGGATGAATTTTGAAGTCTGTTCATTGTGGAAAGTGCATTCACAGAAAGCATAGTTAGCCTTCTGGAGTTAAAGAAAATAGATGAGGTGTATCCTAATCCTATCATGTAAATGTGAAGGGAATTTCAAATATATTACTCGGTGTGATCTACCCCTTCTTCACCCCCACATAACCCTGTGAAAAGTCCAGATGTACTTTGGTAACCAGGTTTGATAGATCAGGACTCTAAGAATTAGTATGTTTTGTGACTGGCACAAGATCACCCTTCTTTTTTTTTTTTTTTTTTTTTTTAAGATCACACTTTAAAGGGCTGAAGTAGGCTTGGAATCTAGGAATTTTTATTCTTAGAAGTTAAGAGTCAGTTAAGCATCCAACTCTTGATTTCGGCTCAGGTCATGATCTTGGCTCAGGTCATGATCTCGGGGGTCCCAGGATGGAGCCCCACATTATGCTCCCTGCTCAGTGGGGAATCTGTTTCTGCCACTGCCTCTTTGCCGCCCCCTCGTGCACTCTCAGATAAATGAATAAAATCTTAAAAAAAAGAAAAAAGAAAAAAGAAGAGGGTTTTCCCCCCTGAAATCACATTGGCTCTGCACTCTTAAAAAATAAAACAATACGTATTTGGTAGCCATTCTGGTTGTTGAATGCAACTTTACCTACATCACTTTACCTACATCAAACACTATAATTGAGATGGACTTGGTGAGATTAATGTTCACTGACAGGACCCCTGAGATGAACCAAACACATGACACAGAGACATCACCAACACCGTTCTGTTCCATCTCCAAAGGCAGGTTCCGAGATACTCTAATTTAGGGAGGCAACTTTTGTGTATAATCAAGCACAACCTCTTTTAAAGAGAGAAGGTGAGGAACGACTGAAAGTTCTCTCTGTTGGGTACTTGAGGGTATGAACTTTAGCACAGAGCAGAGACTGAAACAGAGCATTTGGAAACCTACCAATGGCTATTGCTTTGAAAAGCGGAATCCCACTTCCTCCTCACCCTGACCCCCTACCCTCTCTCTCTCCCTCTCTCGTGCGTGAGCAAGCATACAAACACACACACACACACACACACACACACACACACACACACACACACACACACACACACATACACTCCTATTCCCAAATTAGTTAGCTGGCTTATTTCTGAAGTGTGACTAAGCTGAAACATTCTTGCAGAGAGTGATTTTTCCCTTTCTTCTGCCTCTGGAAGAAATCAGAAGCCAGAAGAATTCAGAAGAAAAGGCAGCTGACTAAACATGGGGCTGGAGCTTGGTGGAGCTTATTGTAAAACCTTAGTACCCTGGGAAAGTGGGCAGGTTTCTTTATAACCTGATGTGTTTGCAATTCTCTACAGTCTGCACAGTGTTAGAAACTTCAGCTGACTAAGCTGCTACCATCACAAAAACTAATCAGTAATGACTCTACAGAAGAATAAATTCTTGAGGCTTTTTTGGATAAATTATCTTGACAGAATTTCAAACTTACAGAAAAATTACAAAAATAGTACAAAGAAGTCCTAGAAACATTTTACTCAGATTCACCAATTGTTAACATTTTGTCCTATTTCCCCTCCAACCCCCTGCCTCTGTCTCTGTCTCTCTCTCTTACAGTATTTGACACATTATTTCCCTTTACATCTTTATATTCAGTATATGTTTCTTAAGTACAGGGACATTCTCCACCGTTAGCCCAGTGCAGTTATCAAAATCAGAAAATTTAACATTGATACCATATAATTATCTAATCCATAGTCATAATCAAATTTCATCAATTAACCCAAAAATGCCCTTCTGAGCTATTTTTTCTCAGTCCAGGATCCAGTCTGGATTCATGCATTGCATATGCCTTTTTTAGATTCCTTCACACTGGAACGGTCCCTTTGGCTTTCTCTGTCTTTCATAACCTTGATATTTTTGAAGAGTACAGGCCAGTTATTTTGAGAAGGTTCCTCAACTTCAGTTTATCTGACTCTCCTCATGATTTAAAAATGCAAGTCAAGCAGTTTTTGTCAGGAATTTCACAGAAGCGGTGCCATGTCCCTCTCAGGAAATCCTATCAGGAGACAGATTATGTTTGTTTGTCCGGTGATTTGCGATGCGGTCCTTGATCACTTGCTTAAGGTGGTGCCCGACAGTTTCCCCACTGTAAAGTTACAGTTGTAAGTAATTTTCAGAGAGATTCTTTGAAACCACTCAAATACCCCTTTCTTCACCAAACTGTCTCCCCCTTGTTTTGGTATCCACTGATGATTTTTCTAAAGCCATCATTCCTCCTAAAATCATTAATAGGCAATCTACTGTAAAAAAAAAACCAGCTTCCCCTCCCCCCATATATATATCAGAATAAGGATTCGTGGATTCTTATTTTAGTCAGTGGGTTATAATTTCATTATTTACTTTGACATTCTAATTCCCCAGATTTGACCAGTGGTAGTCCACTCAAGCGGGCTTCTGTGTCCTTTGACTTGTTCCCATGATCCTTTGAGAACTTCCTTACTTTGGGGCAAAGCAAGATGTTCCGGGATCATCTTGGACTTTTCCTGACTCCTCACTGGAACTGGCGATTTCTCTAAGGAGGCTGGTTCCTTTGAGTGGGGGGTGGTGTTTAGAAATCATCATCTGGGAACTAGCTGTGCTCATTTGCTCCAAGCTTGTCAGTGCTCCTAGTTCTGTTCGGCACACAGAATTCAGAAATATATGTCTCAGTTTGGATTTTTATAGCCATCTACTTACATCTACACAAAAAATCGTTGAATTTACACCAAACCCACAATTACAGTTCAATATCAAGGATACATTCTAGTCTTTCTCCTTTACAGATCTGTAACTCTCTTCCCCAACAGTGAGAAGCCTGCCTTCCATTATCCTCATTTTTTTTTTTTCATTTGCTGAAGCCTAGAATACAGAAAAGGTTGTTTCTGAATTGCTAACTATACTACCGCAAAATACAACTATTTGCTAGAACTTACTGCTCATTTACAATTATTTTTCGGTAAAATTTATATATATTTGTTTGTTTAACCACACACAAACCTAATGGGCACAATTCAATGAATTTTGACAAATGCATACATCTTTGTCACTCATGTCCCTTATAAGATAGATTTTTTTCAATCATCCCAGCAAGTTCTCTCCCTCAGTCAATTGTCTCAAAAAGACAGCCACTTTTCGGGTTTTAATTTTTACAGATGAGGTTTCTTAGCTGAGCTTTGAGCAAGTAACTTTTATATCTAGAGAGTTTTTTTAATAAATTAAAAAATATTTTAATTTCTTGTAGAAGGGTGTTGACCTATGGCATATTATTTCTTAGATCCATTAATGTATATAATACATCTTTGAACCAAAATGAAATGCAGACTCTTACCATGGCCCCTGCTGACCAGCCAAACTCTTTTTTGGCCCCAGTCCCTCTGGTTCACTGGACTTCAGCCACACTGGACACCTTTCAGGTCCTCAACCACATTAAGTTCTTTTCTGGCAACTGGGCCCTTGCTGTTCCCTCTGCTAGAATACACTTTTCTTACACTTACTCTGTCTGGCTTTTTCTCATCATTCAGATCTCAGCAAACCATTACCTACTCCAAGAGATTGCCCCTGACTATTTTACCTAATGGTGCTCACAATTTTTCCTGGGTTCTTCTCTGTCACTTCCCCTGTTTTATTTTCCACATATCTTTCATCACTCTCCTGTTTATTTTAGTTTTTGTTTATTTAGTCTTTGTTATTCCCTCAGCCCCTAGAATAATCCCTGGCAAATGTGTTTGTGTGTGTGGCGTGGGGGCAGGGGAGGGGTATGGAAGGAAAGGGTTCAATAAATATTGGATGAAGGAAAGATCTAATGATTTAGCTTGGTATTCTTTTTCATGTACCTGAAGGACAAAATACTGTCCTTACCCAAATTGTTAATGAACATGTCAACATTGCTTTCTTTGCTTGCTGCTGCAAACTCCTCCTTTCTTTTCTAATTTTTACTTTGCTTACTCTTCTAATGAGCAAATATACAATGTCTTACTGTGGATATAACTATGTGTAAAATATATATATATGTATATATTTTGGTGTTTTGAAATACTACTTCCACTTTGAAATGTTGGAAACATTTAAATTAACATTTTAATTTACACAGGCATTGGCCTAGTTAGAGCAATATAAAAAATGCTGTCTCTTTTCCAAAGCAGGCTTTCAGCCTGGCCAAGGGTTGTTTCACCTGGGAGATTACTCAGAGCACTGCGTTTGCGTGGAAATGAAATTGGAGTCTGTCCCTCGTACAACATAAATAAGAAAGAATGTGTCATGAGGGACAGGAGCTGGGGATTCTGGAAGATACTCCTCTGCTCCGGGACAGGGCACAGCTGCTCCCTCTCACAAAGACAATTAGAAACAAGTCCTTGAGTTTGGCTTTGTGTTTATCTACTGGTTACTCGATGGCTTTCAGGTGGAAAGAGTGATAGCTCATAATTGGGTTTATTTCTGCTTATCTACAGTTCACAGATTTTTAGTTATGGCACCAAAATATCAAGTGGTGCGTATAAAAAATCTGAAGCAGTTTCCAGATACTTATTTATTTGTTAACCTGAAAAATCCAAAAAGACTTTGACAACTATTTGATTGTTTTCTGGATAGAAGATCATTTTAAGAAATGCAGTATAATTATATAGTAGTTATAATCATACGCAATTGTAATCACACAGTTGACTTTTTGTATAAGACTAGAAACACAGGGGTTGTCAGAAAAGGTGACATGTATTCTGTTTGTGTGTTTGCTTCTAAGGAGCATAGCAGCCACTGATCATGAACCAACAGATGCCAGAAAATCCTTCCCTTGTTTTGATGAGCCCAACAAAAAAGCAACTTATACAATATCCATCATCCACCCCAAAGAATATAAGGCAGTTTCAAATATGCCAGTGGAGGTAAGTACTTAAAAAAATTTTTTTTGTTTATGCAGATCGTCAATTTATAATATCAGGTAAGTTATCTTCTTTTGCTATGAGAGAACCCATGGAATTCTCAAATTAAATGTGCTCCCATAGTTCATTTAGAGGCTTGAAAACACATTTTGGCAATATCTTTTCTTTGAGTCCTAAAAATCTTTAACCTAACATATCATAGGTCAAAAAACCATGGTTGGGCTCCAAACAAGAATGACTACAGTAGACACTCCTCAGCTGGGCTCTGCCTAACTGAAAGAACCCCCTGGTTCTGACAGACTAATGACAAACTCACGGAATTAGAGACTTCAAAATATTCCTGGGCCTGGTCACTGTTCTTGGTTTTCAGTTGACTATAAGCCCAGTGTTTAAGACAGAGCTACTGCAAAAACCCATCACTTAACTATTGGAGTATAGAAGCCAAGTCCAAGAAAACCCATGCCCATAGATTTTCTAGTAAACAAGTAGTCCTCATGAAACGTTAACAAAAAATAGGCTCCAGTAAGTTCTGTCTATATAATTATTGGCTTAGGAGTTTTTTCCCCTGTTACCACTCCTCAACCACAGAACGGGTAATGCAGCTAACTAAAGCGTCATTACCTAAAGTTGGGGGTATTGTACCTTATACATACAATAAATGCACATATATTGACATGTAAAAAGGTCGGGCTCATCCTTAGATATAATTGTCACCTACCTAATACCAGAAAAACACCCGGCCTAAATTATATCTCCCATCTTTCTGAATCACTATCTGAAATGGCATCATTGAAATTCATCCCTTTTAATGATAAATACTCCTCAAAAAAAGAAGAACAAAATAAAGCAAACAAAAGCTTTAGGAGAGTTAAAAAGTAAATTGTTGTCAGCCGTCTGTGCCTCGTTTATCAATTTGTTTTCTTCTGGTGTTGGTCACCCGACCCATTGTGTTTTGACTAGAGAAGAAAGAGGAGAGGACACGCTTAAAGTCTGACCCACTACTTTAGGAGACTGGGTCAGGGTAAAAGGCCCTTTGAATGTTGCATCTGGAAGGAGGAGGGCAGGTGGGAGGAAAGTGGATGCAAACCTTACCAGCCTCTGGCTTTAGACCTCCCAGATGACCTTTGCATTTTGCAGAGTATATTTCCTCCCCTGTCACTTGTTCCAGGCAATAGTCCCGGAAGAGGGAGAATATTCTGGGTCGTTAAGTGGTCAAAACTGACACTGCTAGTTCTCACTGTAGAGTAACTGTGCCAGCGCTCAGACACTTCTCTCCCAGCACTTGGACTCGCAGGCTTGCTTGTCAAGGAGGATCGATTCTAGTCCAGCCTGCCTCCCTTAACCCCCCGTGAGAGCTTCCCAGCTTCCCCCAGTGGTGATCTACTGTGTGGCTGCAGGGCATGTGGAAGTATTTAAACAATGGTAGCAGGAGTTGGGCAAGTATCCATGGATGGAGTAGGACTGCTGATTGGCAGTTAGGAAGACAAAGCTCGCATGGACAGCAAACCGGACAGATAGAATCCATAGCGACAGCAAAGAATGAAATCCTTCTCTCTGTCCATGGTAACCAAGGCAGTGACTTTAGTGATAATACCTTGGCTCTTTGATGGGAGACCCCAGCGATGGGAAAGAGAACCCAGAACCCTGCTATGCCTGGTACAGCGACTGCCCTTCCGCATCCCTATCGGCTCCTCTCTTCCTGAGTGCCAGGCACGGAGCACCAGCCTTCTCGTCATTGATGGAGCTGGTCTCCCCTCCAATGTTATGGTCGGGATGGTGTATTTAATGGAGAAAGACCAACTCCTACATCACAGTCAAAGTTGTATTTTTTTCCCTGGGAAACCTCATACAGTGCAAAGTTGAATCACTCTTTCACAGGACTAAAAATAAATGCCTTTTCCTTCAGTCTTTTTCTTACATCACCATTCAGGGGTAAAAAGAAATGTTATACCTAAGCTCTGACGAACCGGACTGAGAAGCCAGGTTTGGAGAAATCATTTGTCTGTCTTGTACATGATTCATCTTTTGATCAACAAAATGTTTTCTTTTGTTTTCAATAGAAAGAAGAGTCGTTGGACAATAAGTGGAATAGAACAACTTTCAGGAAGTCTGTCCCTATGAGCACCTACCTGGTGTGCTTTGCTGTACATCAATTTGACCGCGTTGAGAGAAAATCAAATCGGGGAATACCTGTGAGTTCCATTATATTTTTAAAAATTTCCTACCTATGCAATTGTGATGAATTTTCTATGTTTTTTGAATAGTTTTTCTCCTCACATAACAGACTGGGAAAGCCCGCTAGTTCTCAGGGTCCGTGAGCTTGACGATAGATACGCTGAGCAATACAGAACATCATAAGCCGAAAGGACACATGTGAGAAATAAACAAACATGACCAGCATAGGAATGACTAGGTTTGGATTATTTTAAAAGGAAAGCTCACTATAAAAACAAAGCGAGCTCCTAAGTACATTGGCACAATTGTATTAAAATGTTTGAGCATTCCCAATTTAGTGAAGCAACTGAGTATGTGTGTTTGGGTGGGGTCCTGGATGGAGATCAGAGAGGGAAGAGGCGACCACAGGAAGATGAATACCCTTCAGAGTTTGCTATGATGCCATTCCTATATGTAATTCAAAATAAGACAACAACAGAGTGTCAAAAAAAAGATTTTTAAAGGTGTAAGAGATAAATAAGCTTTTTAAAATCAAAACGACCAGGGTGCCTGGGTGGTGGTTCAGTCGGTTAAGCATCTGCCTTCGGCTCAGGTCCTGATCCCAGGGTCCTGGGATGGAGCCCTGAGTCCGAGTCAGGCTCCCTGCTCAGTGGGGAGACTGCTTCTCCCTCTGCCCCTTCCCCTGTTCATGCTCTCTCTCTCTTTCTCTCAAATAAAGAAAATCTTGAAAATAAAATAAATAAAATTAAGATGACCAATTCAATAATTTTCTTTTAAAAACACAAATATTGTACCTAATTTGTCTTCTCATTTTGGAGTCCCCTATTTTGCTTCTGCCCTAAACACTTGCTTTATCTGTCTTTTGGTTAGTCTACCTCTGTGCTACATATTATATACATAAAACCTCATACTCTTTGCAATATAACTTTCTAAGGAAAAAAATCATCGCTCCTATTTTACAGAGGAGAGAATTGAAATTTAATATGTTCAAGTAATTTGCTCAAGATCACCCAGATGGCAAGTCATGGAGACTCAGATTCTTTCCAAATACAGTACCCTGCTAAACCTTCTGAAATATGATATTCTAAAAATATCTTTACCTCTTTACCAATCACTGGAAGGAAGGGATGAATTCTTCTATTTCCTGTGAAACTACCTCCAGAGGGAATTTAATGTTGGATAGTAAGAGTCAAGTGTGGTTACCAGCATGCTGCCTATACTATATCCAGATTACAGCAAATGGGAGAGTGTCCTAAGACCTATTCAAAGGGGCTGTATATCCTGGTGACTTCTGTCATCCCATACCACATGTGCTGCTTTGATGTGACCTTCCGTTATGGTGAAAAGCACTGCCGGGGGCTAACAGATAATACTAGGTGTAAAAAAGAAATGACACTGGGAAGAGGAAATTGTTTTTCTGTGCTGTGCTGAATGTCACCGCTGGTGCTCCTTCTGCACCAAATAGAGGGGAAAGCATTAGTCCAGCTTCTTTTCTCTTCCTGTCTCATAGCAGTCATAGAATTTTCGTCTGAAGGTTCTTTCTTCATTCCCTGCAGTTCAGTTGCACGAATATCTTTCATCATGTGCAGGTGTTTTCCACACCAATTTCTAAACATGATGATTATGTTTGGGGCAAGTTTTTTATTTTGTGTAGAAATGCCAAGGCAAAGCAGAAAGCATGAACAATTCACTAATGATGACTTAATTTCCTAAATGAAGACCACGCAACCAACCAATCAGCAAAACAACATGTACTTGGAGTTATTTCCCACAGCGACAGTGAGTTTGCATTGCCAATGTGACTCTCTCACCTGGTCCTCTGACCAAGGACACTTATTTGTAAGGTGGTGACACTGGCTGGTTGAGTCATGAGAGCCTGTACCAGTTAGTTAGCTGAGCTTGAATGATGGATTTTGTATAAAGGATTTGGATTACATAATGGAAGATAAGATCTGGCAAAAGATCCCAATGACCTTTAAGCAGTAAATGTTTCTTAAATATCAGAGCTGAGCGCATAACATTCTATTGTAAATTTGGGGAAGTTTTCAACACTTGGGTGGGAAATGAATATTGTCATTATACATTGCTCTCTGATCATCTATTTTAATAAGAGAGGAACAGGAAGCCATAATCTTGTTGGACACTTCCCAGAGACTCAGGGTCAGGAGAAGGCAGTGAAAGTGAGGCATGGAGTTCAGCAAAGTAACTCTTCCCCTCACCCCATCCACAGAAGACAGGCAACCAGATTTTGCTCTCCTGCAAAACCTGGTAAGGCTGTTTTCTACCAAAGGTGAACAGAACCTTATAAGAAAACTTCTAAGGCATCCAGTGTGAATGTCAGTTTATGGTAAATTCTGCCTCATTGGCATTTCAGAGGTTCCCTGCCTGGCTTTTCCTTCCCACCCCCTCTAAATTGAAATACAACAGTTGGCACTCAAGCACAAATGCCCCAGTGCAATTTCCCACCCCAGGAAGAATCACAAGGAAACCAACCTACTTAAGTCAATCTAAATGTGACATCAGCGGGAATGCAAACCAGCCTCAGTGCTACATTCTTAGAGCTGAACAGACAACTTAAGATAAACAAGCATATGGGGAAAACAACAACATAAAAGAGAAAATCCAAGACAAATAAACAGAAAAACACAGTGGGGGCAAGTAGTAATAATTGGGGAAAGTAAAGAGAATTCCCAAAAAAAGCCATAAAAAAATCAAACTTTCTCATACATACAACCTTCAGTTATTGCTCTCAGAGACTCAAGAAGATATGATCACCATAAAATAGAACAGAAAGCTATGAGAAAATATTGGAAATCAGTAGCCTGACTTTAAAAACATGATTTCCAAAGCATAACCGGGCCCTGACCCCCAGGAACCTGTTACCAAGTACCAATTAGCCTATGGCTTCAGTTCTGCCCGCTGCTTTGTATTTGTATCAAGTCCATGGAGATTTTGTTTAAAGTCCTAATATGTCTTGTGAGTTTTCCATTTTTCCATTGCATCTGTCATTCCTGTATGTGGGGGTACATCAGATCTTCAGGTGACTGTACCATCTTGACCCAATGTCCCTTTATTTCTATTTCAGTTAAAAAAAAACAAACTAGGTAGTTTTTGTGTAATACAACACTTTTAGTAGAAATTTCATGAACCAAAAGACAATTCTTTTTTTTAAAAGATTTTATTTATTTATTTGGAAGGAAAAGAGAGAGCGAGAGCTCACATAGCAGAGCAGGGAGGGACAGAAGGAGAAGGAGAGACAGGCAGACTCCCCATCCAGTGGGGAGTCTAACGTGGGGCTTGATCCCAGGACCCTGAGATCAGGAGCTGAGCCGAAGGCAGACACTTAACTGACTGAGCCACCCAGGTGCCCCCAAAGACCATTCTTATCCACTTTGTTCTGACAGTATTATTCTGGTACATTAATCATTTGCTATTCATAATCAGATTATACCATGCAATCAAGAATCAGTAGTACCCTGACTAAACTCTCTTGGGTATGTTTGCCATTCTGGTATAGTTCCTTTGTATCAGTAAACATAGAATCCAGACCTATATTCTTCTTTTAAGATTGCATAGTGGATATTAGTAGATGAACCATTCATTATGCTTGAAATGTCCTTGTTACTCATGAGAAAAAATTAGATTGGAGTACTCATCCCCAAAAATTGTTAAAAAGAAGGGTAACTGAGTTTGGAATGTAGCTCAAAAGACTTTTAAGTTTAACTCTGTATATTTCCTTTTTTGAATATTATTTGTATTACATTTTGATTCAGTCCTAAAAAAAACCAGAATAACTTGAAGAGTTACTCCAAGTAATTTAGCAACAATTGAGGCAGGCCATTGATGGAACGACTTTAAACTCTGTTGGTAAGAAATCTCCTGAGGCCTTTTTCAGGTTTAGTTGATTGTTTAAGGGTTTTAAAGTAAATAAAATCTTCAGGTATTTATCCAAAGAAAGTGAAAACACAAATTCAAAAAGATATGTGCACCCCTACTTCACTGCAGCAGTATTTACAGTAGCCAAGATATGGAAACAACTTAAGTGTCCATTGATAGATAAATGGATACTTACACACACACACACACACACACACACACACACACACACACACACACACACACACACTGGAATATTATTCAGCCATTAAAGAATGAAATCTTGCTATTTGTGACAACATAGGTGCATCTTAAGTGCTAAGTGAAATAAGTCAGACAGAGAAAGACAAATAGTATATGATTTCACTTACATGTGGAAACCAGAAAGTAAACAAAACAAAAATAAAAATAAACCAAAAAAACAGGCTCATAGATACAGAGAACATGTTGGTGGTTGCCAGAGGCAAGGGGTGGGGGGTGGGTATAATGGGTGACGGGTGTCAGAAGGTACAAACTTCCAGTTAGAAAATAAATAAGTTATGTGGATGAAAAAATAAAATAAATGAAATCACTGAATTCTACTCTAGAAAAACAAAAATTAAAAAAACCTGATCAGTGCAAAATGTGGAGATTATATGACTTTCCAGTTAAGTGAATTAACTCCTGAATTATCAATAAAATGCACTGTATTGTTTTTATAGAAATCGAATTATGGGAAACAGTGCCCTTGATAAAAATGTCATTAACCTGATAGGTTAGTTCAGAGTTTTCCATTGGACTATATTGCATTCCATTTTCAAATCCAGAACAACATGGATTATGAATATTTTTTTAATTTTATTTTATTATGTTATGTTAATCACCATACATGACATCATTAGTTTTTGATGTAGTATTCCAGGAGTCATTGTTTGTGTACAACACCCAGTGCTCCATTCAGTATATATGAATATATTTTTAAGTTTTAAAATTTATAGGTTTAATACACATACATTATTGAAGATTTGGACCAAAAAAAGCAGGTAAGAAAAAGGAAAATCACCCATATTACCGTGTATAAAATCATTCTAATTTATTAGCTTTGTGAAGTACATTTGATCTATGACCTCAGTAACTTTGCCAGAATTTTTAGTTTTGCGCTAGTCTTCCAGGAATCAAATTCAGGACACGTTATATGGTAAGAGTGATCCTGTTCCTGAGAAACAGTAAGTTCTAATTAGGACTTGAGTTTCTTTCGGCATTTGATCTCTGTCTTTTGTGA
The DNA here is from genome assembly GCF_009762305.2 of Zalophus californianus. Taxonomy (NCBI): domain Eukaryota; kingdom Metazoa; phylum Chordata; class Mammalia; order Carnivora; family Otariidae; genus Zalophus; species Zalophus californianus. The sequence goes on from NC_045596.1 coordinate 90,785,307, forward strand.
AGAAGGATGTGCAAAAAGGAGCAGATAACTTGCTGGAGATCATTTCAACTCTAGTCATATTTTCCTTGGCTTTCATGATCGGGGGAGGAAGTTGAGGGGGACTGCTCAGTAAGAGACTGCTGGTATTACCCATTATTTAGGTTTATACTATAACCATATTAATTTGATTAATTCAGTAAAAGAGATTATAGTGTGCCTGCTTCCATAAATTTATAGGATGATTCCTGATAAGGAATTGCACTGGAGTTACACCTTTGAATGAATCCTTCCTACTTGCCTACTTGTTTCTGACTTAGTCCATTATTTGTCTGGATTAGAAAGATTGGTTGAAGGCAAGAAATAGGTGTATCGTGGGTTTTTTTTTTTTTAAATAAGCTTTATTTTTTTAGAGCAGTTTTGGGTTTTTTGCAATGGATTTTAATTTATGCATTCCCTTACATGGTAATATTCTTAACAGAAATAAGTTTCATTGTTTTAATACTCAGATATGTTTTTAAACTCCTTATTTTGAGATAATTTTAGAATTAGGGATTGAGAAGATATAACAGAGTCCCTATGTTACGTTCACCCAGCTTCCACCAAAGTTAACATCTTACAAAACCATTTATCATCCATTCATCAAAACTAAGAAATTAGTTTTGTACAAACTATTAACTAGACTACATCGAATTTCACCAGTTTTTCCACTAATGCGCTTTTTCTGTTCCAGGATCCAATAGATGATACCACATTGTGTTTGGTCAAGATGTCTCCTTAATTTTGTCCAGTCTGTAGCATTTTCTCAGAACTTCCCTGTTTTTAACGATCTGGATACTTTTGAAAAGTACTGGTCAGATAGTTTGTGCAATGTCCCTCAAGTTGAGTTTGTCTGACATTTTCTCATGATTGGAGTGGGGTTTTGGATTTGGAGGAAAAATACCACAGAGATAAAGTATCCCTCTCATTAGATCATATCAGGGGGTACATGCTATCAACAGAACTTAATCCTGGTGAGGCTAACTTTGATCACTTAGTTAAGGTGATGTCTGCTAGGTTCCTGTAGTAGAAATTACTATTTTTCTTTTTCATATTCTATCTGTTATAAATGATCATTAAGTACAGCCCATCCCCAAGAGGAAAGGGATTAAGCCCCACTTCCTGGAGGAAGGACTATCAGAGAATTTATGGAGATATAGTATAGCCACCTCAGTGATGAATAAATACTTACAGGGAGAGATAAATAAAGGTTATGTACCTATCTTATTTCTCCTTAAAGTTTTGACCACTCATTGTCGCATTCATCAATGGATCTCGCCTGCAGCAATTCTTATTGTCATGTTCTAATGACAATTTTCTACTGTCCCAGAGCTATTTTTGACATAGGTTTATTTTATTATTTTAAAGGACATTTTTGCTATGGCTTTGCCAAGGTTTCAGAATGAGGTTAATTTTAATAACGATTTTACGAGCGTTTTAAAAAGAATTCATTTCTTTATGGGAAGGGCTATTCTAAATTCATGGCTCTTAATCTTCCCCAAAAGAATGTATTCAATTCAGGAAGCCATAGATGATCGCTAAGGATTGGTATTCTTCATTTAAATTTACAAAAATGTAAACATAATATGAATTAAAAATAATATAAAATTCTATGAGGTAAGTTAGATTTTTTAAATATTTGGTTTTTGTTCTAAAAAAAATTCTCCTGGGGTAATAGTATCGTCAAGCCTCAAACAACTTCAATTTTGACTCAAATAAAAAGTAAGCTTGGAACAAACCCTTCGTGTAACCCAAGTGACGGTGCTGGGTTGTTTCTCAAACAGCACCTCCCAGCAGCTGAGTTCTAAACTCAACAGTTCTGGCCACATTTGACCCTGCAAAGCCACGACAGAAAAATAGTCCATAGTCACCCACACTTCGAGCCATGGTTTTGCATATTTATGATAATTTGTCTGTGGGGAAGGGGCAACTCAAACTTTGGAAGACTACACCACATTCCTGGGATCAAACCTTGAAAAAAAAAACAACGTATCACTATTCTTTTCTCCGCCACAACTCTGCCCACTGCTGGAAGAACATTTGGAGGAATAAGGACTTACACAATTAAACGCATTGATGGCATATTTAGTAACACCAACCATGTACCTTTAGTACACGTTTCTGGACTTAAAAACGATATAGAATTATTTTCTCTTTCTCATTCTGGCTACCCCGCCAATGGTAACAAAACAACCGGTCAGGTTGTTTTGATAGCCTTTCTTGAGCCCTGACCGTGAGCACAAGGAGGGTAAGCCCCGAAGTGAATGAAAGATGCTAAGATAACTGTGCTTCATTTGAGATGTGAAACAGGTGGTCACCACTGTCCAGTGTCACCCAAGTGGGTTTTCATGTCTTCGCTGGTCATACTACCTCTTTCAATGGCGAAGATCTCGCCCTGTGTTTTGGGGGCCCTGCAAAGGTCCTGGGTCCTATAAAGGGGTGTGCTTATTCGGAGCACTTCAGATAAGACTTAGAGACTCAAGAGATGAACAGGTGCTAAACCTGTGAAATGATCGACCGCGGAAAGTCAGCCTGTTGTCGATAGGTCAAGTATATGTAATTTATAAAATATAAATAATAGAGAAGCTCTAATCAATAATGCTGGGCCAAGAGGTGTACACAGATGAGCAATAGACTTACATTTCTGGGCCATCCCTGGGCAAACCTGGATGGCGTGGTCACCTTTATCAATTGAAAACACTCAACAGACAAGGACAATAGGACATGGAGCCAGGGCACAGAGGACCTGTAGTGCTCACAGGTGGCGGTGGGAACCCTGCAGGCATTGGCTCGACTTCTGACCAGGGTGACAGTGGTGGCTGGCAGTCTGTTCAGGCCAATGCCTCTCTGGTCATAGGGTCTTTCTGTGTTCAGTGTCTTCACCTCTGACCCTAATGTACCCTTCCACAGTCTTGACCCATCAGCCTCATTACCCCTCCCCTGGTGCAGGTAATTCTCAGGTAGTTTTTTGAGGGAGAGCTGGGCCTTCCTCCATTCTCTTTCCAATCGATTGTTACAGCATAAATTCTGCAGTTTCCTTTTTTCTTGGCCTTCTGCTTTTATTTCCCAAAGCCTTTCTAACGAGGCTTTGGCAAATTGAAAGATTTTGGCTTTCAAATTTATTGTGTGGGCATGAAAAGCCAATTTTGGCAGCCAAACACTTTTTACTTTTTTCCCCCCTGTATTGTCCTAATGTCCCTAATGGTAATGTGGCTACCACTCATATATAAGGAAATGCGGACAAGGAAAATCACAGAGGTTAATGGTTCAGAGTATTATCGGCAATGATACCAGTGTTCTCGATGGGACGCATAAAACTCTTACATATCAAGCACTGCTTTATGCACTAGCTTATTTAATGCTCCCAGTCACTCCATGAGCCAGCGGCTGTGGTTATCTAAAATTTACAGCCAGGGAAAGTCAGGTTTCACTCTTAGAGAGAAGAGACAAGATGATACACTAAAAACCCAGCTTTGGACTGAAGATTACTGTTAGTTTTGCCTTAGTCTTCATTTTTCTCATGTACACAATGAGGAAGTTTATTTTTAAAACTCTTCAACCTCTAAAACATGAAATGGAGATCTACAGTTCAAAGGAAAAATATTATATCCTATTATTGTTAATAGTGCCAGATTCGTAGAATTGATGTGTAGAGTGAGACATTGCATGGAAAGCCCTTATCACATTACCTGGAAATTTTAAACACTCAGTAGGATTAATGATTAATCATAATGATGACACATGAAGGAAGTGCCAGCAACCGGTCAAGTTCCTAATTCTCGTGGACATAAATTCCATCTCTCAAATTCCTGGAGACGCTTGAATGAAAGGGACAATATGAAGAACCATGAAAGCCTTCTTTACAGGCGGTTCCCATATGATAAGAGAAAAGTAACAACAACAATGACGATAAAGTAGGTAGATATATCACACCTCCCAAAGGAATTATCAGCCGAATATATGCATTGGAAAGCACAGACTTTAGATCTGACACCAGCTCCATAGATTCAGTGCTTTGAGATATGACTAATAGTATCCAACATGGCATATCTAGGTAATTTGATTTACTTAGGGAACTTACTACCTCTAAAAACTAAATATAGGTTCTTGAAGGCTTACAAACTTTATACTTCTATATAAGATTATAAAGCTTAAATATAAACTTCATATTTGACCTTTAATAAAGTCCTCGAATATTAAAGGATATACGACTCTTTTAGAAGGCAAGAAGAAGAAAGAATATACATGCATATCTCCCTCCTCACTCCATGCTGTTTCAATATTGTCAGTCATAAGCTTAAAAAAGTCATCTCAGTAAGGCAAGCTTGTAAACTAGAAAGATGACAATTATTACAAAGTGATGACAACGGAGGGGTGATTTCCTGAACTTTGTCACGGACAGAGGTACTGTGGCCTAAACGGTGACGGAGGAAGGCTAGCCACCTTTCCTAAAGCCCACAGAAAGGAGAGGGAGGTGCAGATAGAGCATAAGCTGGAGATGAGGTTGGAAAGCAGGAAAGGCCGAGCAGAGGGGATGATGCTTAAATCGCCGAATCCGAACATCACAGATGATCTGCTATTAAATGGATGTCACATAAAGGATTTTGAAGCTTCAGCTAGCACACAATGTTGGCATGTTGGTAGAGTCTTTAAAGTAAGTTTGTTACATACCGCATATAGGACATGCTCTAGATAAACTTCAGCTGATTATGGTACAAGATTAATGGCTGAATCTATATATTCTTGATTGCTTAGCTCAGTGGATCAGAGAAATGGTCATAAAATATGATCGATGTCCCTTCAAAATAAGGTCACAGATCACAGGTGATCTTCAGACTGGCCAGACGGTAAAGACAGAACATACTTCCGTGGTGTTGAGTTTCTCAGAAACAAAGAGGAAGGGGCTACTTTCATTTCGATTGAATTTACATTAACATCAATCCAACAACAGAAATATGGAGAGTGAGAAAAACCAGATTACGTGGTCTCAGAAGCATTCTGTGTGAAGGGGGCCAATCTAATAGCATGGGAAAGAAGTTTCGGTACAAAGAGCAGAGTCTTTTTCCTCCCCATTGTACGCCTGGGGTTCCCACTCTTATCTCTTCTTCCTCTTAACTCCCAATGGTGAGTCTAGGGGCTCACCATTATCACTACTTCCTCTTTCTCCCTCTTTCTCAACCCTTTCTTTATTATTATTATTTTTTATTTATTTATTTGAGAGAGAGAATGAGAGACAGAGAGAGAGCGCATGAGAGGGGGGAGGGTCAGAGGGAGAAGCAGACTCCCTGCCGAGCAGGGAGCCCGATGCGGGACTCGATCCCGGGACTCCAGGATCATGACCTGAGCCGAAGGCAGTCGCTTAACCGACTGAGCCACCCAGGTGCCCTTTCTCAACCCTTTCATTCTCCAAACATTATGTACTGCACAAAAGTAGTGTGTGGATAACAGTGGAGTAGGTCAAGGGGAACTATCCTCCCTGAAGTTTCTTAATGATAGAGAACAGATGTGGTAGAAATTCCGAGGGAGTTTTGACTCTAATTCACAGAGGAAATGTTCTGAGAATCTCAGTGTACAATGTGGCAGTCCTGTCTGAACACGATGGTTTGATTTCATAGCAGGCGGTTACCTTTGCTCTGTGCAGTGGCCACCAGCGGGATCTTTAGCTTCACTCAACTTCTTGGAAAATGCATGTCACTGTTCACAAAGAGAATGAGAACAGTGAGGAAATGTATCACCTATCCTGGTAACTGAAAAAACCAAAACCAAACCCAAACCCAAAACAAACCTCATGTTGGGGTGGTAGTTGAGTGAGTTGTGTTGCCTTTGGAGGTGAAGATGAACACATCTTTACTTTTGCAAATAAAGCAAGAATGTCAACTACCCAGTGGATGTGGGAACAGTGAGCCTGCTCTGGTAATTTCAGGGAGGCTCTTTCAGTACTTGGCCTTTAAATTCTTGGATCGTTCTACTGTTTTTCACATCTAAGAAAAGATGGCTCGAGATGTGTGCCTAAGTGAACACCAAAATTAGCAATCCTTTTAGAATAATAAAGGAAGAAAGTAGGGATAATTTCTCTTTCTGTTTTCCTTTTTCTAAATGATGAGTCACCTGTTTCAGTTAGGTAGATGGGCTTGGATTTACTGAATAACTGCATATTTTGCTTTACTTGAGGGTTTTGAATCAGGTCTTAAGTTCAGCAAGTATGCTTCATTTGAATTCCTCACAATTTTTTTTTTTAGGATTTTATTTATGTATTTGAGAGAGAGTTAAAAAGAGAGACAGACAGAGCAATCTAGAACACGAGTGTGGGGGGGAGAGGGTGAGGGACAGGGAGAAGCAGACTCCCAGCTGAGCGGGAAGCTCAACATGGGAATCAATCATGAGATCATGACCTGAGCTGAAGGCAGACACTTAACCGACTGAGCCACCCAGGTGCCCTCTTACAAACTCTTTTTTTTAAAGACTTCTTTTTTAGAGCAGTTTCAGGTTTACAGTTAAGTTGAAGATCTTATGTAAGATTTTACATATGCCCCCTGCCCCCACATATGCAGAACCTCCCCCATTATCACGATCACTTCGCCAAATAGTACATCTTTTTTTAACCAAAGACGAACGTACATTGATCATTCCAAGTCCATAGTTTACCTTAGGGTTTGCTCTTGGTGTTGCACGTTCTGTAGATTTGGACAAATGTATGATGATACACATTTATTATTATATCATACAGAGTATTTTCACTGCCCTAAACATCCTCTATGCTCCACTTATTCATATTTCCTTCTTCCTCCACCTCCCAACCTCTAGCAACTACTGATTTCTTTATTGTCTCTATAGTTTTGCTTCTTCCAAAACTAATATAATTGGAATGATATAGTATGAAGTCTTTTCAGAATGGCTCTTGCAGTTAGTAATATGTATTTAAGGTTTCTTCCTGTCTTTTCATAGTTTTATACCTCATTCTTTTTAGCACTGAATAATATTCCATTATCTGGATGTACCACAGTTTATCCATTACCCATTGAAGGACATCTTGGTTTCTTCCAAGCATTGGGAATTGTGAGTGAAGCTGCTATAAACATCTGTGTGCAAGTATTTGTTGGACATATTTTAAACTCTTTTAGGTAAATACAAAGGAGCACAATTACTGGATCATATAGTAAGAGTATATTTAGTTTTGTAAGAAACTGCCAAATTGTCTTCCAAAATGGCTATGCCATTTTGCATTCCCACCAGCTACATATGGGAGTTCCTGTCACTCCACATTCTTGCTAGCATTTGGTGTTGTTGGTGTTCTGGATTTTGGAATTCTAGTAGATGTGTAGTGTATCTTATTACTGTTTTAATTTGCATCTCCTTGATGACATATGATGTGGAGCATCTTTTTGTATACAGATTTGCCATCTCTATATCTTCATTGATGAGGTGTTTCTTAAGGTCTTTGGCCCATGCTTTAATCAGGTTGTTTTCTTCTTGTTGAGTTGTAGGAGTTCTTTGTATATTTTAGTCCTTTATCAGATGTGTTTCTTGCAAATATTTTCTCCCAGTCTTCGGCTTGCCCTCTCATTCTCTTGACATTTTCCTTCACAAAGCAGAAGTTTTTAATGAAGTCAATTATCAGTTATTTCTTTCATAGATCAGGCCTTTGGTGTTGCACCTAAGAAGTCATCTTCACATCAAAGGTCATCTAGGTTTTCTCCTATGTTGTCTTCTAGGAGTTTTATAGCTTTGCATTTTACATTCAAGTCTGACCCATTTTGAGTTCATTTTTGTGAAGGGTGTAAAGTCTGTATCTAGATTCACTTTTTTGCATGTGGATATTCATTTGTTCTAGCACCATTTGTTAAAAAACTATCTTTGTTCCATTGTAATGCCTTTGCTTCTTTGTCAAAGATCATTTGACTATATTTATTTGGTCTATTTCTGGACCTTCCATTGTGTTGTATTGATTTACTTGTCTATTGCTAATACTGTACTGTCTTGATTAGTATAGCTTTATAGTAAGTCTTTAAGTCAGGTAGTATCAGCCCTCCAACTTTGTTTTTCTCCTTCAATATCATGTTGGCTATTCTGGGTCATACATGCTGAAACTGGGAGGTAAAAAGTCTATACTTGGATTTGATTTATAAATCATGTCATAGGGACACAAAGTATCTCAGAGACTTAGAGAATTGATGCTTCCCTCTCAGAAAATTTTGAATCACTGTATTTTAGACTCTGGGAGTAAAATAGTTAAAATATCAAAAGGGTAATTTGGACAGTAATGGGTAGAATAGTACAAGTGGAAAAAAACATATCCAAGGGCTCTTTAGATGAGAAAAATCACATGATTCATGTCCTCAAAAACAAATTGCACAGAGATAGATAGATAGAGATGATAGAAATTGATAGAAAGAAATTGATAGATGGATAGGTAGACACATAGATACTAAGAATCTATGTTCTAAATAGAAAAAAGTAACATTTAAAAAATATATTGGACACAACTGTTGTTCTTACATTATTTCTAGTTTTTGAAATCACTCAGAGAGTTATACAGTATTATTTTCTTTTACACATGAGTCTCAGAGATGTGAAGTGATTTGTCCAAAACTGGGATTCAAATAAGTCTTTACCTAGCTCCAAAGCTCACCTTCTTTCCACTATGTTTTATATCATAGTTTTTGTGTTTTATCAAATAAAGAATAATTTTCACTAAATTTTTGTGTTTTGTTTACTAGCTCACTATATATGTCCAGCCACAGCAAAAGCACACAGCTGAATATGCTGCAAACATAACTAAAATTGTGTTTGATTATTTTGAAGAATACTTTGCTATGGACTATGCTCTTCCTAAATTAGGTGAGACTCATTTTTTATTTTCTTATTTTTAATATTGCCTTTGTTTTTACCTAAATTAAATCATTTCTTCAAGTTTTCACATCCTTAGTTAATAGCCACCCCTTAGTATTTTTATTATATGCCTAAAATATGTAGCTAATATTTGCTAGATAATGAAAGATGCACTTTGGATTCCTCCAAGAATAATGTCCATACTTATTCTGTTCTTACCTGGTAGATGCATAAACTTTTACTTTCAAATACGGACTAAAGTAATGTGCAAAACTGCAGGTGTTGGTAGCAATGGAGCCAAAAATAGCAACCTAGATTTGTTCATTTCAAAATCGTTACCATCGCAATAGCTTACATTGCCACCCTACCATCAGTGAGTTGATAAATAGTAGGGATAAATGATGCTATCGGAGTCCCATGTGCTTCTAGTCTTTCCATTGTACAAGACTAATTCTAGATTCCCCGGCAGTTAAAATGAAACACTGATAGTCTTTCCATAAATATATTTTTCTAATTGGGGGGAATGTTTTCTTTTTAAAATAAAATTAGGGCTATAATCAAAATGGTGTGGATATGATACTTCCACCAACAGTAGAAGTGCTTTGTTAGTAAGCTTGAGTGGTGTTAGCAAAGACTTTAAATGAAACACCCATATAGATGTTCGTAGGGATAAAACGAAGACAACAAGGAAACCAAACAACCCAAAATTGATTTCTCTATTTCTGTTTATGCCTCTACTTTAATCAACTATCAGTGCAAAGTGACTGGGATGCCAGATTCTCTACATAAGAGTGGCTTTGGCTCTGGGCAACTTTGTAGATGCTCCATTTTCTCTTCAATGGCATCAGCTCCTCACTATTAGAGAAAGAGACAGGAAGAGAAACACCTTTTCATCAACATCAGAATAATATTTAATAAAATGTTAAGCACACTAATTTAAAAGTCTCTTTTCTCTTTTTCTCACTTGAGTTAATTCATTATAATGTCAATACTCACTAGAGAAATGAGGTCACAAAAAAGTCCTTTCATTCAAGGATTAGGTAAAAATTATACTCCATAATATTATAGAAAACAATGGCCCTTGGGGGGAATAATTCTCCACCCTTTAAGTGGCATTCTTGGGACAAAATAACCTAACCTAAGAATGAAGATAACACGGAAAGGGAACTACTGCTGTAATCTTGACTTTTATTTAAGATAGATCCACTTTTCATTCTTTTATAAGAAGCTTTAAGAATCTTTATGTTAACTAGAAAGGACCTTTGTTTATATGTTAGATAAAAATTAAATTTATTTTTATTTATGTACCTCATTTAAATTATATGTAATAATGTGGGGCACCTGGGTGGTTCAGAAGATTAAGCATCTGACTCATGACCTCAGCTCGAGTCTTGTTCTCAGGGTTGTGAGTTCCAGCCCTGCATTGGGCTCCACTCTGGGAGTAAAGGCTACTTTAAAAAAAAAATTATATGTAATAATAAAGAAATTATATTTTTTATTATAGTTCTTTAGCTGGAGAATCTGTGTTCTATCCACTAATCAAGGTCAACACTTTCTGTTTGGGATTTAACATAGAACTGATAGGCCCTGCCTCTTCCTGTCAGATGTTATATCAAAGATTATAGGGCCAAGCAAAAATAAAGAAGAGAAATTCCTGGTAGAATCCAATATTTTAGGTCTGGAAGAGAGTTTAGAAAGAATACAGTCTATTGTATGTTGATCCAACTTATTTAATGCATGCAAATGGATGATAACCAGTAAGGAATTGGGTTGATCTCAAGTTGTACAGAAATAGGGAAAAAGTGGAATTTTATATGCTCTAATATTCTGCATCCTTGAATAGAAATATATTTCTGTGCACTTGGAAGCTGTGTACTTCTAAGTCTTCATTTGAAAACTTCACTTCCTTATTCCTCACAGCTTATCCTCAAAAACAGATGTTTTCTGTTACCTAAGTAAAAATCTTGAAAAAAAAACCAGCTAATAAAAATGAAGTACAGAGAGAAACAAAAGACATAAAATTATAGAGGACTGAAAAGAGCATTGCCATTAGTATCCTTTGAAAACTAAAAGACACACTGATATCTGGGGCCAACAGGAAAAGTTCCATGGAAAGTTTGAGTGCATGAAGGCCGAAATTTCACACAAATAGATTATTGTTTTACTCTAAGAAATTATTTTTAGCCTTTTTAAAAACAGTCATCCAAAGAACTTAATTTAGTAAGAAATGTTATAAGCAAATGCAAAGAAGTATTTCTCATGGGACTGTTTCTTTCTCCATAGATAAAATCGCTATTCCAGACTTTGGCACCGGGGCCATGGAGAACTGGGGACTCATCACTTACAGAGAAACAAACTTGCTTTATGACCCTGAGGAATCAGCCTCATCAAACCAGCAGAGGGTGGCCAGCGTGGTTGCCCATGAACTTGTACATCAGGTATAGAATCTTAGTATCAAATTAGCTTGTTTTTAAAAGTGGCTTAAGACCGTAGGAATAATTGAAATTAATAATAACTTAGCAAATAAAAAACAGCTAATCAGAAAATCCGGCCTGACGGTCTTTTAAGACACATTGTTTTGCCTTTAGTAAATACACAGGAGACCTCACTATGACTTTACATAGGCCCGGTAATGCCTAAATAAAGGCAATAAACTAAGGAGAATTTAAGATCATTTAAAAATCAGGAGAAATAGAAAAAAAAAGCAGGAAATAAATTCTAATTAAGTACAATGCCGGCCACTTTTGTGTCAAGTGACAACATTTATATGGACAAATAAATATTGCAAATTTCTAGGCCTCTCTACCACAAGCACAATAATTAACTCTCTCTTTATTGTTTATAATTTCAGTGGTTTGGAAATACCGTGACCATGGAATGGTGGGAAGACCTGTGGCTAAATGAAGGATTTGCTTCCTTCTTTGAGTTCCTGGGAGTAGGCCAAGCAGAAAAAGAGTGGCAAATGGTGAGCCCAGAACATATTAGCTCTCAATGTCTATTTGGCTCATGCAAAGCAACTGAAACTTTTACACCATGACAGTGTCCCCGAGTCAGGGGCCTGGCGCGGTGGTGAACTGGGAATTTCCTTGTGAGCATGGAGTGGAGTCAGTTCGTTCCACTGAACTACACCTCGCTGAGGGCCAATGCCCAGGCCCGGGAGGGCAGCTGACCACCCCAATCTGAGGATGTCCTCAATAGAGTCCCTCAATAACCCATGTCAAAGCAGGAAAACAAAATAGTGAGCTTAGACAACACAGCTCTGTATTTAAGTGTGTGCATTGTTCATCCTTTGAAAAATCTAAGCCTCATTTTACAAAGGACTTACCTTACACAGGCTGCTGAAATAGTGTGATAAAGAGATAAGAGCATAAATTGAGTGTTATAGAGGATGTGGCCTTGAGCAAGTGACATATCCCGAGTCACTTCTCTCCTCTATGAAAGAAGAACATTGTTCTCTATCTTGTAAGCTTAAAGGCTCCTGAAAATACATGTAATTACCATTATCCTACCTCATGTCCTTGAGGGGCCTGGAACAAAGGCATCTAAGAACCATAAAGATATTTTTTTCTGAAAAGCTAAATCTGTTTTTATCGATATTTAAATGGTGTACGTGCTCTTATCTGTTTGTATATATGAAAGTATAAGTGTGTAGATGTGTAAAAGTAGAGAATTACAGGTTGTGTACTGTAGAGACTACTGCCCTCTACTGGAAAAAATAAAAAGACAACCTTAAATGCCTGAAGCCCTTGGCCATTTCCATAACCTACTTTAAAAAGTGAGAAAGTTAATTTACAATGATTCGTGCTTAAAACTTTAATCTGCATCAGGGTTTTTCAACCATGGAACTATTGACATTTTGGGCCAAATAATCTGGGAGTGGTTGACAATTGTGGGGCTTGTCCTGTGTATTGTAGGATATTTATGAGCATCCCTGGTCCATATATACTAGATGCAAGTAACCCTCCCTCCTCAGCTGTAAAACCAAAAATGTGTCCAGATATTTCCAGATGTCCCCTGGGGAACAAAATTTGCCCTAGTTGAGAATCACTCATATATGTTGAAAATTGTTGATTTTGTAATTTATTGAAATTAAACTGTATAAATGAAATATTATATTGTCCTTTATTTTCTATAAAGTAAACTGAGGCCCTTATTGCAAGCTATCATAAGAAACTATAACATTTTCATATTGTTGTATTATATATAAGATATTTTGCATTTTAATATTCCACTTCAGCATTTTAAAACACCAGTTAAATTTCAGAAGAATTTAGTATTTTTTTTAAGATTTGTTTATTTGAGAGAGAGAGAGAGCGTGGTGGGGCGGGGCAGAGGGAGAAGGAGAGAGAGAATTTCAAGCAGACTCCAGGCTGAGCACAGAGCAATTCCACAACCCTGAGATCATGACCTGAGCTGAAATCAAGTCAGATGCTCAACTGACTGAGCCACCCAGGCGCTCCTAGTATGCAGTTCTTAAACGAAATTTAATCACATGGTCCAACCCATCAATCCATCCATCCATCCATCCATCCATCCGTCTATCCATTCATTCATTCATTCTTTATCCATTCATTCTCTTCTGTGTTCAGTGGACACTACAGAGGATCCAAAACAGAATAAAATATATTTCTTGCCCTCAAGGAGTTCCCAATTAAGGGTCTGGTGGGTGGAGGGGAACAGATAAATATAGACAGATTGTAAGAGAGCCTGATAAGTACCACAACAGTAGAGCCTCATTTCACGGGTGAAAAAGCTGATGCCCAGAAAGGTAATATAACTTTCCAATATCACACAGACAATTGGAAGCACAGCCAAAACTAGAGTCAAATTTCCTGACACTAAGAACTGAATTCTTTCTACTTACTTAAGCCTTTTAGGTGTACAAAATTTAAAATCCAATTCAAAATTACCTTGGATTGGCAGTCATCACTTGATAATAGTGTCTTGCCTATTATACATGGAAATTGCAAAAGTGGAAAATGTAATACCATGCATTATCATTAAATTCTCTAACAATTCCAAAAAGCATATGCCATTATTTCCCTATTTGAAGGGTTAGGGAGCTTAAACTTACATATCTGGAAAACGGAAAAATTGAGCTATGAACCATGAAAGTCTGACTATAGGGCTAGACCTCTCTATTTTGCTGAGAAAAGAAGGATTGGAATGAGAAGATGATTATTAGAACCAAAGCAAAAACTAATATTTCTTTGATTAATTATGAATCATCCAAATTCTAATGATTAGTTGACCAAAAAAAAAAAAAAAATCCTGAACAACAATTTTGATCAACATGCATCCTCACTTAATCCTGAGAACAAATCTGTGAGGTGGTATCATTCCCATTGCACAGATATGGAAATAGGGCTTGAAAACTTTGGCATGTGTCTGAAAGTCATGCATAAGTAGCAGAAACAATTCACCGATGCTTGTCTTCTTGGCCCGTCATATAGGGGTGAAGTCAAAGGAATTACAGTAGAAGAAGGGAATGGAATCAGTATGGATCAATCAGTGCAAAATATGATTAATTTGAACACCTACTCCTTGTCTTAAGTAATTTGAGTCATTTATATTTATTTTCCACCAAGTGATATATAAATGATATTTTGAAATATGAACCAGTATTAAGGAAGTGCTATCTTTTTCTGGTTCATTCTGTCATTTCAGAGAGAGCAGATGTTACTTGAAGATGTCTTACCCGTACAAGAGGATGATTCTTTGATGTCTTCACACCCAATTGTTGTCACCGTGACAAATCCTGCTGAAATAACATCTGTTTTTGATGGGATATCCTATAGCAAGGTAGGGAAAATCTGACATTGTTGTGAACATCTTCTTGTTTAGTGACTTTTAGTAAATGCTAAAAAATGGAAAGAATGGTGAGACTATGCTAATGGGCTTTAGGAAACAGTGTAGAGCTTATTCTGGGCGCTGAATATTCAATAGTTTATATTTTCCTGTCAAACTGATCAATGCTGGTCATTGTCATAGGATTTTGAATCAGATTTTTAAAAATTTTCTCCTTTCACTTTTGTTTATAACTTCTTTCACTCTAACTGAATATTTACACTTCAAGCTTCAAATTTAAAATTGTTTGATTTGATTTTTTAAATTTTATTATGTTACATAAATCACCATACATTACATCATTAGTTTTTGATGTGATTTGATTTTTTAAAAGACAGTAAATCTTCTTTTTCTGATCTGTGGTCTTTGATGTCATATATGTGGACACCTTTTCCAATAGAATCCTTTAGTTCAGCCAGTAAGAATTTAAATCCAACTCATTTTGAAAGAATGACTTTTATTCATTTTTATATGATATATAAAAATGACTTTATTAATATGTTGTAGATGGGTGATTTTTATCCATTAACATGGTTTGCAAAGCTACTGTAGATCTACAGTGACCCATTTTCTCCCACAGACTTTCCTATAGCTCCTCCTCCAAACGTCTTCATGCCTGCATGCAGTATAATTTAGTCATTTCCCTTTTGCTGCTCATGGTTTACCCACTATGCTAAGTTGTTCAAAAGCCATTGCAAATGAATACATTTTGTTATTCTGGATAATATGTAAAGTTTTATTTAAAATGAAATATTATAATTATTAAAATGAATACTAGATAAAATGGCTTGAGTGAAAAAAGCCTTCTATATATTACTATTTCAAAGTTATAGTATCATATTTTTGGCTTTCCCTGTCATTATTCCTATGGCATCTTTTTAGTCTTCCTTTATTCATTTTTCTTTCACATCTGCCAATGAGTCTTTTCTCTTTCTCTTAAAATGGACATTTCCAATCCACTTATGATATGGTTTAATAACTCACATGGAGATGTTTATATTTTATTAAATCAGCTTCTTTCTGAATCCTAGATATTCCATGGGTTTAAGATATTAGGTCAAAAATAAATAAATGTTCTAAACCTTTAGCCTTCTTCTAGGTATAAAAGTAATTTATATTATTTATAAAAATAATAAAATGACAGCAAAAATTGCTAACTTCGTGGGGAGGCACACGTTTTTCTGGCAAGTTACTTGAAAAATGATTTAAAAATGTGTAAATAGTGAATTTTAGTATTAATCTTATAACATGTGCAGAGAAAGTAGAGAGCAGAGGTATTAATCAGATTCGTCAGATAAAATAAAACCAAATGAGATAAACTATTTTGAAGAGGATTTTATGCCTAAATGATATATCTAACTATATTAAACTATTTGACCAGACAATTCCTCAACTATCTATTTCCACTAAATGTAATCTTTTTAAAGTATTGAAATATACTTTGAGAAGTAAGCAGAATTTTATCATGGAATTACTTTATTCACTGAAAAGTAAGTTTTCTGAAAGTGTTTCTAACGTTTCTCCTTCATTAGAAAAGCCCCATCTGCTGGTTCATTTGGTGAAGTGCAATAATTATTTAAACCCCAAGTCACTGAAATGATGGCCACTTTTTCAATTTCTCTTTACATTTTAGCTATTTTAGAAGCGTAGATACAGGGGGTGTGCCAAATGACATTTTCATCCTAAAACTACTGAGTTATGGCCAAGTAATTTAGTGGGGTCATCTTGAAGGCATAATCTCACAAATACGATATTAAAATACTGATCACAATAGTGATCCCTGGTGTTCGTTTCCGGCCTGTCCTTTACTAGGTTCAATTTGTCATTTTTTTCCACCATAGGGATCATCCATTCTGAGGATGCTTGAAGACTGGATAACACCAGAGAAATTTCAAAAGGGATGTCAGGTATGATTTATTACTTTTAATAGCATTAAACGTAAGCTACACTAATCCGTGTTTGATGGATGTCCATATGTGATTAATTAAGGACAACTCCCTTTTTACTTTCTCTCTCCTTACTCGAGGATAGATTAAATAGCAAAACATGAAAAGGCGACTTCACAGCCAGCTGAGTGCCTACACCAATTGCCATTTAGCTGAAATTTCATGGAGAAGGTGAATGGACTCCTTAGGTATTTTGGATGTCCTTTATATGTGTATTAGCTCAGTCTACCATAATAAATACCATTGGCTGGGTCATTTAAACAACGGAAATGTATCTTCTCATGGTTCCGAGGGCTGAGAAGTCTATGACCATGGCATGGCAGATTCATGGGTTGGAGAGGGCTGTCTCCCTGGCCGGCAGATGGCTGCTTCTTTGCTGTGTCCTCGAGTGGCAGAGCAAGAGAGAGAGCTCTCTGGTGCCTCTTATCAGACAGACATCGACCCCGCCCTGAGGGTCCCACCCTCATGACTTCATCTAAACCTAAGTACCCCCCATAGGCCTCATCTGCAAACACCATCACATTAGAGAGTAGGGCTTCAGTGTCTGAATTTCGGGGAACACAATTCAGTCCATAGCAACGTGACGTAAAAACGGAAACGTATCTATAAAAGTCTTCCCTTCCAGTCTGTAAAAGGACTTTTCCCCTGTTATTGGATTTTTTTTTAAAGATTTTATTTACTTATTTGACAGAGAGACAGCGAGAGAGGGAACACAAACACAAGCAGGGGGAGTGGGAGAGGGAGAAGCAGGCTTCCCGCGGAGCAGGGATCCCGAGGCGGGGCTCGATCTCAGGACCCTGGGATCATGACCTGAGCCGAGGGCAGACGCTTAAGGACTGAGCCACCCAGGCGCCCCATCCCCTGTTACTGGATTTAAAAAATGGCAAATATACACATTCCCATTATGATGGAGTCAATGACTGAAGAGGGCCTGCTTCCTTTTGGAAACAGAAATGACACATTTTCAAGAGCATCTCACATATCCAACTTAAGGTGATTACTCCAGGGGATATTTCAGTTTCATCTTTATTTTTCTAGCAAAACCTAAGCCAAGTCTCTCAGGGTTTTATATTGTCAGTGTTGCTACAGTCTGTCTCTGCAACTGTGCCGTCTGCAGGTTGGCCCCACTGCAGCCTAGAGATGGAATTGGCTTCCTACTTTCCCCTCTCATCTGCCTCCTCCCTGCTGTGATGCCCCAGGTTGCTCAGCAGAGCAGTGGTGATGGTGGTCAGTCCAGAAAGCAGAGAACAGGTCAGAGTAGCCCCCGGCCAGCTTTTCTAAAGAGTACTAGTATGTCTTTTCGATGTGATTCCCCAGGACAATGCCTGCTCCCCATTCCTTCAGCTCTCGCTACCACTAAGTCTTCTTGTATGGCATCCGGCACTCTCTATGCTCCCTCAAAAGTAAAAAGTAAACTCTCTATGCTCCCTCCCTCCTTCTACCCAATGCTAAAATTTCTAGGTGACTACTAAAGTAAGAAATAGAACCAGGACTTGGGAAATATTCGGGGAGTATATCCATACATTTTACTTCTTTTGTCCATTCATAAAATATTCTGTGTGGACACTGGTGGGAAGGGAAAAGCTATGTGCTTGTTCTTATGTGCACATTAGAATATCTTGTAACTTTTCCGTTGGCTTCAAACTCACATTTCTTCGTATCTTCTCTCACTGTGAGCACCTTCAGTGAGGAGCTTGGTCTTCTATATCTTTGCGTATACTCCAGGGCCTAGGAGAATGTATTACACATGTTAGGCAATCCAAAAAATGCTTCTTGAGTCAGTGAGTGGTCTATAATAAATAGTATAAAATAGAGAAAAAAATAAAGACAATTCTTTTAAAAAACTCAGTGAAAATTCCACTTGCAGAGCTTTCATTCTAAATTAAACTGATCAGTAACACATTCTTGGAATCTTCAAAGCTGACTTCAAATTAAATGATTTTTATGGTAATTTCTAGAGATGGACCTAAAGAGTCTTTAAAAGTGAATAGCTATTCTAATAATTCAGAAATACTCTCGTATTTCCTTTAGCCCGGTATCTATGGTATAATTAATTAAAAAGCCAGTCTCCCTGTCTAAAACTAATATTTCTCAAGTGAAAACTGTCTTCCTCCACTCTGTGACTATAGATGGATCTAGAAACTGAACTAGAATGAATAAGTATTAATTTTTTCATGCCCTCATAGTGCTGTGGAATAAATTTACCAAAAAAAAAAAACCCCCACTAAAACACTCACTTTTTCCCCACAATCTTCAAACACTAGCTCATATCTGAAAATGGTATATGATCAGTTATAGACCACACTCAATAGCTCTCAAACCAATTGGAACATTCCTTTCCTTCATTCAAGTATCTGAATAGTATCTCTCCTTGAGTTATCATCACACTATGATCGCTACCCCTAAATCCCACACTCCATGATACCGTTCAAAAATTTTTCCTTTGAAAATACTAATTTTTCTGTCCAAAGTGACTCTTCATTAGCTAACCTGATGTGGGCATCCCCATCTGGGGATGGCCAGCTGTCTGCTCTCCTTCGTGCTCATCACCTTCCCCCAACCCCCATCTCAGACATCAAAGGAGGTGCAGAGTGCAGGGAAATAAGGGCAAAACCATCACCTGGAAAATCTTTAAGGCTGTGCTTGTGCCTAAAAAATCACAATAGATAATGGGGCATTCGTAACAGTACATGGTCATGAAATCAAGCTGAGAAATGTATCCATCCTTTCTTTTATCTCAGTATCAGCAGTATCCTTGATAGGACAGGGATGGCTCAGTTGGAACATGGCCCTTTTCCTTCCTGGGATACTAGTTACAGAAACAAGGCTCCTTTCCTTTTGTGCTTATCACATCAATACCAACTAGTGAGGGACTATTATTGGGGGACCTAGGTCACCATAAAATTTTGAGTGGAATGACTGCATTGTGATTATTCAAGGTGAAGAAAGAGAAATTTTTTTTAATTTTGTTTATTTATTTGACAGAGAGACACAGCGAGAGAGGGAACACAAGCACAGGGAGTGGGAGAGGGAGAAGCAGGCTTCCTGCGGAGCAGGGAGCCCGATGCGGGGCTCGATCCCAGGACCCTGGGATCATGACCTGAGCCAAAGGCAGATGCCCAACGACTGAGCCACCCAGGCGACCCAAGAAAGAAATTTCTTAATATAGACTATTCAGAAGTGCACTAATCTAGACAAAATTAAAATGATGTCTTTTAATAGACTGTTTATATAAATGTCCGTGGAGCCTGTAGTTCAGGAAAAGCAAGAAACCTGCAGTTAAAAAGCAATAATAATACCACCACCACTGAAAACCCACACAAACTGGCCCAGGAGTCGGAATTCTTTCAAGGTTACCACAGGAAACTCTCTCCCCTCTATGGGCGCCAGTTTCCGACACCCCCTAAAAATGTGAGTTGTGTTAGATAATATTTAAAATCCCTTCTAGTTCCAAGATTGCACGTTCTAAGCTCAAGGCATTGTGAATATACAAATAAACTCCTCTACATTAATTTTAAGATGCTACTACTCACTAGAAAGTGTCATTAACAGGTAACTATGGTCATAATTAATCATTACCATTCCAAGTATCCCATTATTTTATTTAGAATGAATGATTTGTGCAAAGCTCTGGAACAAATACCTAAAATTGAATATCAAGTAGTGCCTTTCATGTCTTCTCCCTTCCTCTGCCTGCCCTCAGTGGGAGTGCTGAGCAGTGACCTCATCGAAAGAACAAATATGAAGGGAGCACTCCAAACTGGTCTCAACTGTCACCCAGGCTTCTTGGAGCTGTACTGCTAACAATGTTTTATCTCTCTGTGCCTGAAATGAAAGGAATTTAGAAGATAATGTGACTTAGGCACAGTGCCTCCTGAAAATTATAGCAACTTAGAGTGAAGATGTCAAGTGCAAAGTCAACCGTTGGTTATATTCTTTGAAGCTCAAGGAATACTTAAGGAGGTTTATTTCTATCAAAGATGTCCATATTTTAAGGGACAATTCTTGACAGCAACAAAGTCATGATATGGCAGGAACTGTGGACGGTTTCCTGGAGAACCACAATTATGAGAGTCGGAGAAAATTGGGAATTTTCTTTATGGACACACCACATTATATCTGAAAACTCATATACAGAGACTTTGTGAACAGAATTGCCAAAGGGGAGAGTCTTGTAGTTTAAAAATTCATATTTGAAAAATAATTGAAGAGTGAAGACACTCCTTAAAGAGAATAATTTCCCCAATTTACCCATGATCATGATCATCATTCTTATTATTCAAAACATCATATATCCATTTCTTTAAAGCAGGGGTCTACTAACTGTGGACCTGGGCCAAGTCTGGCCCACCACCCATTTTTGTAAGGTCTGCAAACAAAATCACTTTTACAATTTGGAATGCTTGAAACTCGAAAGAAGACTATTTCCATGACATGTGAAAATTGTATGAAATTCAAATATCAGAGTGCATAAATGATGTTTTATTGGAAGACAGTCGTGGTCATTCATTTACATAGTATCTACAGATGCTTTTGTGCTATGGAGTTGAGTAGATGCGACAGACACTAGAGAGCCCCCCAAACTGAAAATCTTCACGATGTAGCTTTCTACAGAAAAAGTTTGCTGAGCCCTGGCTTAGAGCCAAGCTCACCTGTTTTATCTTTGCATGTTGCCTCAATTACTTATGGGTAATGGGTCATGTAGTGTCTGAAATGAGAAAACACCCCTGCAAATGACGGTAGGGGATATAGCCGGTAGTGACAGGTTAGCACCACTAAGTGAAGATCATAGAATTAAGGATCTCTCATCATATTGGATCACAAATGTTGTGGACTGTTGACTGTTGGCTGAACACTTGGCTGCCCTTAAGTATCTTATACTTCTCCTGAAAAAATTAAGCTTTTCCTCTCCTGCCCACAATTCCATTAGACTATAAAAAAGAACAAGCTGTATCATTAAGGAAAAACAATTGTGCTTTACAAATAAATTATTTGTACAATGTTTTTATGGGTTACAAAATATTTTGTATACAATGTATCATTTTATTTTATTCTGGCCATATTATTGCCATAATATACATTAAGATTATGTTGCCATATTATACACTCGCCATATTATACATTAGAATGAGATATGTCTAAGGGTTCAGCTCATGTTGTAGAAGTATAAGCATAGCATACATTGACTTCTTTTTTTAATTTTTTAAAAAAATTTATTTATTTGAGAGAGAGAGCGAACACAGAGGGAGAGTGAGAGGGACAAGCACACTCCCCCCACTGAGCAAGGAGCCCGACTCAGGGCTTGATCCCAGGACCCTGGGATCATGACCTGAGCTGAAAGCAGACGTTTAACTGACTGAACCACCCAGGTGCCCCCATACATTGACTTCTAAAATACTTGTTCTTGTTCACATACAGACTTACTTGGAAAAATACAAATTTAAGAATGCAAAAACTGAAGATTTTTGGGGAGCACTTGAAGAGGTAAGAGTATATCCCCAAGTATTTCTTTGTCTGATTAACAAATGATTTATCAATCATTTCTTTATCTGACTCTTCTTTTTATTCATCTAATTTGTTAATTATTCCTCATGTTTTTTAAATATCAGGCAAGTAATCTACCAGTGAAAGAAGTAATGGATACGTGGACCAAACAGATGGGTTATCCTGTACTTAATGTGAAAGATAAGAGGAACATCACACAGAAACGCTTTCTGTTGGATTCAAGAGCTAATCCTTCTGAGCCACATTCACCTCTTGGGTAAGGATCTATAATGCATTTCAAGAGAAAAGCAGAAATTTGATGGAAATATTGGCCATTTGCTTGGATTTGCTCTTCAGTACATGACTGATGGGTGATAATATAAAAACACAGTGTCTTTAGGGAAACAAAAGCACTCAAAGAGAGCTCCGTGGTCTCCAGGTTCAAAATGGTGGACTGAGCACATGCACCCAAGTCCTGTTCTTCCCAGAAATCACTGAATAAAGGAACAGAAGTGCTAAAAGAAATAAACTCACAATGGAAAGAAAATAAAGAGGAGGGGCAATATACATCATGGAATTCTAGAAGACAAGCCAGAAGGAGAAATATTGGTAGAAAACAAGCTAAGGAAGATGCAGCCAGATAAAAAGGTAGAGGTAGAAATATCTTCCCTATCCCTAGGTGGGCTCTGGGCTCACTGTCAGCATGAAAAGTGGAGCGCAGGAGTGAGAAGAGAGGCTGAAAATAGGGCAATTAATTTGAAGTCTAGACTCGGGACAATTGTGCCAGTCAGACACACCCCCATTCCATTTTCCCTGCATCTACTACCATTCTGTTCTCTGTTCAGAGCTCTCAGAAGTCTGCCAGAAGCCTGGCAATGACCCAAGGCAAAAATCCAAAGGCTCTTCACCCGCCCCCCCCCCGCCCCCGCCAAGTAAATTGAATAAAGCAGTGGAGGAGAGCTAAGGATTTCCATTTGGTTAGGAAGCCCAGAGTAAAGCTTTCCTCCTATGGCATTTGTGGGATGGATGGGCTAGAGCTGCCAGCTCCCCTTATACATACACAGAGCTCCCAGTCAGACATCCTGTTCAGAGGAAAAGCATGTTTCCAAAAGACACCTCCCCTCTCAACAGCAGAGGGATTACAAGCAAGATGCCAAGAATAATTAATTTAGTCCTTCTTTCTAAAATATGGGTGAACCATTAAGATCACACGACACATAAAAAAAAAACCCTAAAAGCATAAAAGGTAAAATCTCACTTGAGCAAACAAAAAATAGTCTCTATAAGAAACATAATTGAGGAAATAGAAAATAAATTTATGAAATACATTCGGAGATCAAAGAAGCTATTAACACCCATTTACTAAGAGTAGAATGTCTTTGACAAAACAAACTTAGAATACAGAATTGCTCTGGAAGATTAAATTTTTGGTTGTCAAAGAATTAATCAAGCAAGTAGAAATAAATTTGGGGAACTGTCTCAAGTTATAGGGCACACACACAGAACTGACAAATATGAAAGAGAAGACAAATATGCAATGTCCAGCACCCAACTAATAGATGTCTCTCAAAAAAGAAAACAGAGAAACTTAAGAGGCAAATCATATCAAAGAAATAATAAAGGACACAGGGATTCTGATTAAAAAGTCCATTGACTACACAGTACAAAAAAGGAAAATATATATATATATACCTAGCTATATCTGCATGAATGGAACAATCATCTAAAATGGGTGAAGCAAAAAATATTTTCAGCCTCCAGTTCTCCACCCAAACTAAACCAAATGCAAAAGCACAGTGAAGACATTTTCAAATATGGAGCCCCAGAAAATGCTTTCCACACAGCCCTTCCTAGAAAGTTACTAGGGGAGGAAGAAGAGGAAAAATATGGATAAATTAAAAAAAAAGAAGAAGAAGAAGAAGACGTGGTTCCAGGAAACAATGCGTCCAACCAAGGAAAACCATGACAGGAAATGCCGGCCATTAGTGAGCCAGTGGGCTCACGGTGCCATGCATAAGACCCGATGACTGGGCTCAGGTTGGTGAGCACCAGGAAAAAGCAAGTATGGTTGAGAGAATGAAAAAACCTGAGGAGCTGGTGAAGGCCCATCAGTTAAGTCAACTATAAAGAAGAAAACTAGAGAAACCAAATCAAGGCTGTATGTAAAAATTGTGATCCAAAAATATAAACAAGGTAGAACAATTTTATGCCATTGATAAATACAAGCAAAAGGAGTCCATTTGACCCTTATGTTAGGGTATTAAGGTAAATTTTTATTTAAATGACTCAGGGGGCCATGAAATCAGCCTATAGAGAAGGAAATGTAACTCTAACACACTTCTTGGCCAACAACATGTCTACAATAGTATGATTACATAAATGTTACTTATTGGCTTTTAACTTTTATAATCAGGGATGAATAACGGAACGATTTTGTTACAGTGGCAGAGAAGATTGTTAATATAAGCAGTCTTAACATTGTAACAAGGAAAAAAGCTGGCGGAAGGAAGGAGGTAAAATAGGGAGGAGAGGTGGAAGGAAGCGTTGGGTCCTAATTCAGTGGTGTGCTGGTGCTGACGTTAATCCCAACTCAGTGCCATCATGCTGGTAGCTTGAAATAGATCATGTGGTGAGTTAATGGAAACCAGCAAATACTGTGTTCAGTTCCCCGCCCCTCCGCCCCCAAGAGCCAGTTGTTAAGTATTTACCAGCACTTCATAGGATATCCTACAGTTTCTCTTCACTAAGGTAGGTAGGGGTAAAATCTCCTATTTTACAGTTAGGAGAGAGTAGCAATACTAAAATTTATGAGACAGGAAATGACAGCTTGAGTACATTATTGAAAGGAACAATTACAACCTATAGAAATCTAATAATAATTTTACTTTCTTAAATTTTGACTCTTAATGGGGGAATGGAAGATAAATTAGTATAAGTAAACTAAATCACCCCGTCTCATGGATGAGTTAACAAATACTATCTGGGGCAAAAAAAAGAGAGAGAGAGAGCTATTTAGAGTTACAGAATTAGCCATCAGGAGAATTAAATCCAGAAGTACTTTTTTAAAAGAAGATACTTCTGAGAGAGGGGCCAGCCTGTGGGAAGGGTGGAAAAGGAGACTGGCTTTTCAATGGCAGTCTTTCTAGTTTTTGATGAGGATGTTTCTATTTATAAATTGCACAGATGAAAATCTCCTGAATATTAAAGAGCAATTATAAACTTGATCACTCAAATTCTTTTGCTAATATCATTTATAAGAAACTTCTGAACATCACCACATAAAATTTTATTAAATCCCATTTATAATTTCAAAATACAAACAGCTAAAGACACAGATTTATAAACTGAATTTAAAAGAACTTCCTATATGTTTTTATGAATTTAACAAATTAAAATTCATAGAGTATATCAAATTTCTTGGGCATTTTCAGCATATTGAGAATCAAACCTTTGACTTCACAAACTCAAAACTTTTCTAGACATTTAAACAGGACTACTGAGTTAAGGTGTCCTAACAATTTCAGTTAAAATTATAAATACAATGTCATTTCCCTCTAATTTGCCAGATTTTTTTTTCCTTTTTTTAAATTTAAATTCAATTAGCCAACATATAGTACATCATTAGTTTTTGGTTCAATGATTCATTAGTTGCATATAAATTTCCCAGATTTTTGAAAGTGTTGCAAATATTTTAAAAGCTGACAAAACATGTGCAACACAGCCCGTGATTTCACACTGATCACACTTGTGTGAATATAGCTTGTACAGAAAGTCTTAATAGTATATCCATTTCTGTATGACTCGATATTTTTGTATACACTTCTGGGGTACCAATTGCTGCCAACAGAAGAGAAAAAAAATCAGGATCTCAGGACCTCTGGTACGGGGCTGGCCACAAAAACCTGGGTATATCACAATTGGGGATATCATCTCAGCCACCCATTACCCAGATGAGCCCCCGCCTAGACAGAATCCTGGCTAAATGGCAACAACATAGCACGTGCGGCCCTGGTGGCCTGGACAGTGTTCTAATTTCACCCTTGCCAATTTTTTTTTTCCAGTTTCATTGAGAAATAATTGTGTCATGTATAGTTTAAGGCGTAAAACATGATGGTTTGATTTAGGTATATCGTGAAATAATTCCCACCATAGGTTCAACTAACACCCATCACGCATGACAATTTTGATGGTCTCTTCTTTCAACTTCTGAATATTCAGTTTGGTAGAGAGACTTTTGCACCCACTGCCACTTCTGGTGATCTCTAATCTCCACTGCCCATTTTCCACTGAAAAGGCCCTTTGCCCTCTTTATCTCCTTTTTAATAGTCTCATTGCTCTTATTATATAGTTACTTATATATAAATCATCACAAGATCAATGATCTGGTAGCAATTAAGATAACACGAGGAAGGAGAATTATAGGGTGTGACAAAGGCGTCCCAGAATATCTATAAGCTGGTTCTTTTGTAGTTACTGTTTTATGGTTTAGCGAATTAAGATTGGCCAAATTTAATACTGCTGGAGCCTTTAGATATTAAAACTTAAAAATGTTTCTCTCTTGTGAAACAAGCTTTCCTTGGGGGAGTTGCACAATGATTACGCTCTCCAGTCATATGTGCCCACTGATACACTGAGCCTGAATTAACAGGTGGGTCAGGAGGTGCGCTTGAGGAGGGAGGGCCATGGAAGACTTTCTTCCTTGAAGAAGTGAGATTTAAGCTGTGTAGGTTCATATGAGGGGATGCCCATGGCGGGTGGGGGGGGGTGTTCAAAACAGAAACTCCATGTATGAAGGCTCTGGAGTTTAAAAAGTGGCATTACCCATATAATATGCAACACTTACTGAGCATGTACTAAGTAGCTGTCACTACTTTGAGCACTTTAGAGCATTTTATTATAACGGGTGGGAGAAATAACTGAAAATGATGAAATAACTTATTCAGGGTTACCCAAAGTGTAAATGATGGCACTTCGAGCTGAACACTGGCAGTCTGGGTCCAAGAAGCTGAACAGCAGAGAGGCACTGGGCACAGCGGTGAGGGAGGAAGGCAGGGGCCAGGCACACACATCCTGTTCAAGATTTTGAACAACAGTGTGCAAACTCAAGGACTTCAAAGAGAAAGAATTAGCAGTCTCACCTTTACATTTTTCAAAGTTCCCCTCTGGCTGCATTATAGAGAGTAGGTCAGAGTGGGACAAGAGTGGGAGCAGGGAGGTCAGTTTCTATGGTAACTGTAATGAGTAACTCACATGAGAGATGAGCCAGAGGATGGGTCTGCACAAGGAGAGTGGCTGTGAGGAGGGGTGTGGCAGGTGTAATGAGGTTGAGGTTGAGGCTGAAGATGAGGTTGAGCTCAAATTTCTCATTAGAGAACAAACGATATGCAGGGAACTGCATTGGATGAATTTTCAGATAACCATCTCATTTTAGAATACTGTTCTCATCTTGTTCTATAGTGGTCATAGCCAAATTTCTAGAGAACTGAAAGATCTTTAGAGACCCACTTATCATATGTACTCTAGACCCTGTTTCTTGGCTTCCGATTCAGGGCTTTGAAAATTAAATCACGCTAATAGCACACTCGAGTGTTTCCAACAATTCCAAATTGCCAAAATTCAAATTGGACTTCCTGTCCAAGGCATCAGAGAATGAAGAGCACTCAGAATTACTGAATTAGCTACTTTCAAGATACTAGTTGGCATGTGAACTGGAAGAACATCAAGAAAGCCAGTGGTGCTCACCTTGTTGAGGCCGGTGATCAGCCTCTTCTGGAAACATCAGACACTCAGCTCCAGCACAGTAAATGACATTCAAAGGAACTGGGTATCTTGCTGTATGCAAATTCTGAAAATTAATAGCTCACACCAAAACAAAGGAAATTTGAGTTCCTAGACCAAATGAGATCAGTCAGGGAGTGTCTATTTATACTACTTTATCTTCTCTTTATTTTGGAAAAGAAAGATTATGATAGAAGAGCTTTGTTTCCACTCTTTCCTCTTCGTAATATATGAATGAGTCGATCTGACGTAGGTGATAATTCAGTTATAAAAATCCACATAATAATTTGTGCTATTGTACTGTTAACTATAAACTGTTTATTTTATAGTTACTGTTTTATGTTCTAGCAAATTAGATTGGCCATATTTAATACTGCTATTTAATAGCCTTTGGGTATTAAAATTAAAAAGATTTCTCTCTTGAGAAACAAACTTCCACTAGGAAAGCTTTGTAGTAATTGTTCCCTTCTGTCATATGTATCCACTGATTTGTTAAGCCAAAGACATACCGAACACTGTTTTTATTTTAATTTTATTTTTTTTTAATTTATTTATTTATTTGACAGAGAGATAGTGAGAGCAGGAACACAAGCGTGGGGAATAGGGGAGGGAGAAGCAGGCTTCCCGTTGAGGAGGGAGCCTGATGTGGGGCTCGAACCCTGGACTCTGGGATCATGACCTGAGCCGAAGGCAGACACCCAATGACTGAGCCACCCAGTCACCCCTGAACACTGTTTTTAAACTGGTGGGATTGCATTGTTTGAATTACTCCTTGGTTATGCATTCCTCTCCACACAAATAAAAAAATTTATTACCCCGCAAATGAAGTGTATTATCAGGTCTTCACTTTTTCAGTTATAACAAATCTTTAAATTGTATTCATTAAGATTCAGAACATGGAACTATATTAACATTTATACTTTTCTCTAATATTTTCTTTAGTTTTTACCTTCAGTTACTATTTTTATTTTATTTAGATTCATAGATACATGATTTTTTAGTGATCACTTATCAGAAAGTGAATCTACTTGCTCAATTTTTGTAAAAAAAATAATAAAGGAAAGGAAAATAAACCCAGAAAACATGTGCTATCTTGTTGAGAACATTTGTTAAAAATCTATAGCAGCTCCTGAACAAATAAGAAAGAAAACATTACATCAAAAGTGATCCTTCATGATTTTTTACTTGACTGAAAAACCTAGATCATAACATATGCCCTCATGACACCAGAAAGGAATTGGCCTTTCTCCAACCCTAGTGTTCACCTACTGTCTGTCCAGATATATTTCTGTCTGGTGGGAAACGTGGTTAAACTCAATGGCCCCCTCCCTTTTCTCACTGCTTAAATATTCCAAGATTAGGGAATTCTTACTGACCAGAAACTTTGTACAATGCAAATGGCCCACAGGTGTATAAGTTATTGTTTTAACACTATGGTCTCAACCATCTCTTAGAAACAAACATATTTCCTGTCTCCATTAGGGGGAGTTCTCTATCAGGAACATGTCTTCGGCAGTCCACTCAATGTAAATAGGGGGAGAAGGGGAGTAGGCATGTTATTTGGGGACAATCAAAGTCAATTTCTTTAGTGAAAATTAGGTTGACCGTGTTTAATACTACCAGAGTTTGTTAGAGTGCTAGATACAAAAAAGTGACTCATACCTTTAAAAATGAAATCTGATCCTCCTAAATTGTAGGCAACATATAGAAGACTCTCTCATTCCATTTACATAATTTCCATTTCTTGATATTTTGTACCCAAATCTATTTTTTTTACTCAAATTAGATTAGATCCTGTAAGGGATTCTAAAACTAGAAAATTATATAGCCTCAACCCCCTATGTTTTTAGTCTTGTGATCCCCTCAGACTTCAGAGCAATTTTTTTTTTCATAACTAAGTAGTATATCTCATGTCTACTTTTAGGCACAGTGTAGTCCCAGAGACCATGTTTTACGGGGGAAGAGTCAAGTTATGAAATCCTGACTGTGCACTTGGGCATCCAGACGCTTGCGTGCTCCATCCTTGCAGTCAGGGCGGCATTGGGGAAATGTAGACAGGGGAAGAAATGTTCTTTTATGTGGCAGGACCAAAACGGAAGAACAGTGAAAGAGTGAAATATGTAGATAGGATGTGACCTTTAAAAGGTGCTTGTTTGTCTATCTGTTGAGAAGCTGCAAGGGATCGCTCTTAGGTCGGCTTCCCTGAAAGTGGATGCTGAGGTGATGATTCAAGTGAAAGCTACTCACCAGGAAGTGTTTCTAAGAAAGCCTGGAAGGGGAGTGGGTCGTGGGTAATCAAGTAGCCGAGTGCAATATCGAGCAGATGCTATGGAGGATAACTATCCAGCGGGGATAGTGCTGTAGAGTGGTCCTGACAGATGGGGCAAGGAAGAGTCTCAACGCCCATCCATCACTGGCTGAGGACGGCAGCCAAGACTAAATTCCAAGGAACTTCTGGCTTTTCCTTGCTCAGTCCGCTAGAGGGCAGTCCTCTGACAGAGAGACCCAGGCGCTTGGCTGTTGGCAAGGAGAGCACTTTGGGATCTGGGGGGGTACTAAAATGACAAAGAGATTCAAGGGGATAAGGGTAGAGCACTGACAATGCTTGCAACATGACCCAAGAAACAATGTATGTATTGGTCCTATGGAACTTGGAGCTAAAAACATTCCACAGCAATAAAATCCTCAAAGAAAGTACTAACAACTCAATCCTATAAAACGTTTCAACAGTTATAAAACAAAGAATTACTTCTTTCGTGTAGATGGCAAAATGTATTCTCCCCATGGGGCGCCTGGATGGCTCAGTCTGTTGAGCCTCCGATTCTTGATTTTGGCTCAGGTCCTGATCTCAGGGTCCTGGGATGGAGCCAGCTGCAGGCTTCCTGCTCAGCGGGGAGTCTGCTTGTCTCCCTCTCCCTCTGCGCCTCTCTCCACTCACGCACGCTCTCTTTCTGAAATAAATAAATAAATCTTAAAAGATGTATTCTCCCTGAATTACATAAGTTTTATTATATCTTGAAAAGGAGAAATAATCATTCTCCATTCTCTGTCAGGGACCTGAATGATCACAGATGAAGAAAAACAAGGCAAACTTTGAGTTGGAACCCAAATTCAAACACAGATTCACCTTCTTTCTAGGTCTCTTGTATTTTCTGATAGTACATGGCATGAGAACAAACAAAACAATTTAAGACCTCTTTTATGAGATTTCAAGACTAAAATGTTAAGTATATATCATACCAAAGTACAAAGCTAACCTCCTCCCCTTGCTCCACAAGAAAATACTAAGTAGCTACTGAGAACACTAAAACGTCCCAAAACATGCTTGTCTGATGATTTTTCCTTTTCAGCACACCTGACTCACATGATGCAAAATAGGAGATATTGAAGGAACATGAGAATCTTTAAGGGCTGGATGGTGGTGGTGTAATTAGAGTGTCAACCTAATTTCTAAAATGTGGTATTCCCTACACGGTGTTTTAAGATTGACTTTTGAATTTGAAAAATGCTTTGTGTTCCTTGACAGAAACTAAGCATACTAGAATATGTGCAAGTATGTGTGTGAAAGCTCAATGTTATCATATAATGTATTATATTTATGCAGTATCATTATTTCAAATCCTCAAGGCATTTTATTGAAATAATCTTCATGATTAGCTAATTTGTTGATACAAAGTTCCAAATCTTAGAGATTTATAGAAATTGAAAGCAGTTATATGGCTTATCCTCATCACCAAAGAGTGTTTTATATTAACTGCATTAATTGTATCCTATACACTGGATGATCATTTATGAGGAAAACATGCTTGTCTATTGCTTTTTAAGTATTTTTATTTTGGAAATGTTTTTATTTTTTAGTAATAAAAATTAAATTTTTCTTTTTAAAAAAATTTAGTTACACATGGAATATTCCAATTAAATGGACTGAAGATAATGTATCAAGTATTACAATCTACAACAGGTCAGAAACAGAAGGTAAATGTCATCAATTGATGTATTTCTTCTTTTGAAATTAATGTGCCACATTAAACTAATGTAAGTGTAAAGAAACAACAATAAAGCTGGAACTTATTACAGCTAAAAGAGCCCTCTTAAGTAATTTATCAATGAATTCAAGCCTTTATCTACAATAATGAGAAATTTTCTACTACCTTGAGATATTTTTTTTTTTTGATGATTTACCGTGACTGACAGAATAACAAATACCCATATCCAAAGAAGGGTCACACACCCAACCACTGGATGATCAATATATGTTTTCTTTTTTTCTTTCCCCCTTCCTCGTTTCTTCCCTCCTTTCCTTCCTTCTTCCTTTCTTTCTTTGCTTTTTTTTTCTTTATATCAGAGAAGTAAGTCATGGAATTTCTTAAAAGTTTATGTGACAATGCTGGTTTCTTAAAATGCTGTCATTACATTAGACCTATCATTTTTCCAATTCAGTATGACATTAGAATCCTTAATGACTCCAAATTATCTTTTCTAAGTTGTAAATTGTCACCAGTAGCTAAGGCACTATCTATATTTCCATCCATCCATTCATCCGTCTGTCCATCCATCAATCTCCCTAAATGAATTACTTGGCACGTGCCTGTGTTAAAATTCAGCTGTGACTGCACTGCTTACTTAAATCAACTGGAAATATATTTCTGTATTTTATCTCCCTTGGTTTGTCTTTTCCTTTGTTGAAAAATTCAGTTATATAAAAACAAGGAGGACTTATCACATGTTCTCTCCTCCAGATGGCTGAAAAAAATAACAAATAGGGCAGGTTTTAGCATCCATCCCAGAAGATTCCTCCTTTTTATACGTTTACCCTTGTGTTTGTTTTATGTTTCCAAATCATTTCTTTTCTAAGACAAATGACCCTCCTCTTCACCCCATCCCATGCAGTGTTGGTTTCAGAAAAGCATTTGGCATGCACTCTTCACCTGTGGCTTCTTAGGGATAAAAGTAGAGTAAATCATTTATCCTTTATTTACATATGCCTATTTGCTCCTGCAAAATATTCTAAAATATTAATTAGGTATGATTTTCCCTGGCAAGTAAATTTTTATCCTATTGGTTGATTTTTAAATCGCTTTTTTGAGATAAAATTCACATGGTTTTGCAATTCACCCATTTAAAGTGTAGAATCCAAATATAATAAATCCAAATTTATTATATTTGCAGATATGTGTTACCATCACCATAGTCAAATGTGAAGCATTTTAATCACCTCAAAAAGAAATTCCATACCCTTTAGCTATCAATCCCTCTCTCCTCCCATTACCCCCAGCCCTAAGCAGCTGCTAATCTAATTTCTGTCTGCATAGATTTGCCTATTTGAGACATTTCATATAAGTAGAATGATATGTGTAGTATTTTATGACTGGCTTCTTTCACTTAGAATAATGTTTTCAAGGTTCATCCATGTCGTAGCGTGTATCAGTACTTCATTCCTTTTTATTGACAAATTATATTCATATCATATTGATATGCCACCTCCCGTTCATCTATTTATCAGTTGATGAGTATTTGGATTATTTCTACTTTTTGACTGTTAATGCTGCAAAAACATTTGTGTACAAATTTTTCTGTGAATCCAGTAAGGTTTTTTTCACCTTTGGGGTTTTTTACTTTTATTATAAGTTCTTTTGTGTGTATGTATGTGTTTATTTTTACCATAAACTTGACCAGCTTTGCTACTGTCAAGGCAAGAACTCGTTCTGTTGCTTTGTGGTAAAACTTTCTCTTGATCATTTATACTAACAATTACTTTGATTGTTATGGTCAACGCTTCTCCTGAATTCTTCTAGAATTCCCAGATCAATGCCATTTTGTCTTACTCTTTTATATATGATTGTAGTTTTGAATACTGAGCTCTATCTTTCGTGATCTGCCTTATGACCTTTTTTTTTTTTTTTTTACTTATAAGCATGTTTGCCAATGGAAAATGTAGAAGACAAAAAAAAAAAAAAAGACTTTCTAAAATGTGCAATACCACTGGGGCCCCTGGGTGGCTCAGTCAGTTAAAGTGTCTTAATTCTTGATTTCGGCTCAGGTCATGATCTCAGGATTGTGAGATTGAGCCCCATGTCAAGGTGGAGCCTGCTTAAGATTCTCTCTCCCTCTCCCTCTGCCCTACCACTCCCCTAAAAAAATGTGCAATACCAATGATAAAGTGTATAATGAGGCTACCATTCATTCCATTGGAAGTTCAGTGAATTTGGTTTAACATATTACTACATCTTTTCGCCATTGGTTGCCATTGGTTAACTGAAAGTTAGAGGAATCTTGGCAGCTGCTTGATTTCCTGTTAACAAATTTAAAAGTATGAATAATTAGTCTATGCTAACAGCATTTTCATGGAATGAGGTTTCCAAAAAGTGCATTTTCTAGATAACTAGAGCTTACTCAAGTGTTTTATAAAATAAAGTTTAAGAGTTAACAATAAACATTTTTCTTATATGGATTATGTACTTATTGGAGAGAATATTTGAATAATAAATTTAATACTTATTAATCAATCAATTGGTTCTTTCAAGGAAGTATTTATTGAGAGCTGACTTATGTGCCAGACACAGAGGTAGGCATGGAGATAATGCTGAGGGAAAAAATCCTTACCCTCTTGGCGCTTACTGTCTGGTGAGGATTCAGACGAGTCAGCAGGTAAATATGTGTCAGAAGTACCTGGTGTGGTAATAGCCAAGGGGGCTCGCTGAAGAAGCACCAGCCCAGATTTGGGGGTTCAGGAAAGGTTACTAAAGAAAAGGATGTCTAGTCTGAGAGCTAGGGGGTAAAGGTAGTGTTTAAATGGATGATAGGATTGACCAAGTGTAGACAGGAACTACGCTCTGGACAGAGAATGCTAGTAGGAAAGGGGAGAAAGCTCTCCCAGCAACTGCATCCCTCTGTCTTTACATTGAACACATTTTTTTTTTTTTTGGCTCTAACTATTGACTTAGCTGTCTTTCCCCTCCCCATAGATATTTCTTGAGGAAATGGAGCTTATTTATTTTGGTTGTGGTTGTTCTATGTCTTCAGCAGTTACCCAGTAATTGTTTATTGAATAAATGAGTGAAAGAATGAATGAAGAGGCTCCAATGTTCACAGAGCTTTGATGACAGACCTGTCTTTATCTGAAATTTCAGAATCATGACTGCTCACTTAGCCAGAAACAAACTAGACGTCTCTTCCTACTTCAAAGTGCCTGCTCCATTTTTAGGCTATGCAATAAGTTCCTGTTTCCTGTTTGGGGACATCTTCAGCTCTCAGTTCAGAGCACGGATGACAAACACATCCCAAGTGCACTGAATGGGCAATCAGCTCAGGTTACCAGCCCTACCTCCCTCTTCTTCGTTTCTTTGATGATTCATCAGCCAGAAATTTCCCAGGCGATGTTGGGACTTCCCCCAAGGCCTTTTATTTACATTTGTGTTGTACATGATCTTTTAAACATTAAAAAAATTAAACATGTAATTTATAACAAAAGAAGAGGACCTCTATCACAGACCCTTCTCAGGCTATTCCAACCTGCCTTGTGTAATCTCTCTTCTCGCTGTTTATAGTATATTTTATGCTATCGGTTTAATCAGTCCTTCCTTATTCCTAGTATTACTACTTTATATTTTGAATATCATCATTGTTATTTAATCTTCATTTGCTCTGTCTTTTCTTTTTTAACTAAATGACAAACTCCTTGAAGATACAACCTCTACATCATACTCCTTGATGGCAGGTCAGGAATACCACCCTATTGCCAATGAGGTTCTGTGCATATCTTAAGACTTACTAAGAGTTTAGTAAGTCCTTGCTTACTGGAGGCTGGTTTGCCCTCAGCCTGCTGTGCTGTTCGAGAATGCCTGCAGATCCTTTAGTTATGCCTCTATCTTTAGTACCAGCTACTACTTTGTCAGTGCATCTACATTTAGTAGTATATCAACTTTTTGCTTTTTAATCTGCTGCTTTCTAACATTTAGAAGACTTGAAGGTTATCACATGATGTCAGATAACTAATCTTACTAAAACATAATATTTTAAAATAGGTATTTCTAAGTGTATAGTGTCTAAGAGAGGGCCTAGGTAGGAAATGATATAGACTTTGTGATGACTATTTTCATAACTCTTGCAGATTTGAGGATACATTCTGGATGATTTAGATAACCAAGTTCTGACTACATATAAATAGAATATTACTAGAATTTAATGGTAGTTATATTTAAATATTTCATGTCAAAATAATTATGGGCATATATTTTTAAATTTAACAACAAAGAGAAAGAGAGACTTTCTTCATTCTTTCAAGCTGAGCCTCACGGAATGTTTGAATTTTGATTGAATCATTATGAATTCAGTTTTGCAGATTCAAAAGCTCAGTTTCATCAATTCAGCCCTGGTCAACCAAGGCTTGGAAGATTTATTCACACAAAGCAAACATATAAGAATGCTAATTTGTTAATTTATACAAATAAAAATATACTGGCAAGGTGAACCAGAATACTCATGTCAGGTAATTAGGAATCTCTTTCCAAGAAGAAAGTTTACTTAATAAGAGTAAAGAGATAGTTAAGGTAGATCAATTATTTTAGAGATTTCATCAAGCTGTGATAGCCTCATATATTGCATTAACCGGGGGAGTCTAATTATTGCATTTAGAGGCTATTTTGATGCAATGAAAGTTTCTTATTCATGCAACAGACCAATGGAGGTATTCCTGACCTGCCATCTTTCCTGGGTGGTTCACTCCTAAATAATAATGTCCTCCTTTTTATGGCTCTACTGCTTCCTAGACCTTCGATTCCTCTGCTAGATCTTTGCACCTGACCAGAAGACAGAGGAAGATAATGGAGGGAGCAGGTCTAGAAGTGCATCTATTACTTCTGCCCACAATCTGTGTCCAGCTGTCAATCTCATGTTGCTACCTAACTGCAAGGGAGGCTAATAAATATAGTCTAGCTGTATACCCAGGGAGGAAGAGAGAATAGTGTGGTAAATAACAGATCTCTACCATATACACTGTTCTCTATAGGAGGAAATCTGTTAAAAGATCTGGAATACAGGGGTGCCTGAGTGGCTCAGTCAGTTAAGTGACTGCCTTCGGCTCAGGTCATGATCCCAGGGTCCTGGGATCGAGCCCCACATCAGGCTCTCTGCTCAGCGGGGGGCCTGCTTCTCCCTCTCCCTCTGCCGTTCCCCTGCCTGTGCTCTCCTGCTCTCTCTCTGTCAAGTAAATAAATAAATAAATAAAATCTTTAAATTAAAAAAAAAATGATCTGGAATACACATACCAGCTCAGCTGTGCACCTACTTCCCTCGGCAGACTGAGACACACTGACAGATCTTCACTATCTAACTCTTCTTTGCAATTATTTCTTCCCAATCACCAAAACCATCACCAGTCATAATTGTTCATCATGGTAGCCAGGTTGCATTCTTCCAGATTCCTGCTTATTATATATTGCATATTAATACTACACCTTTCTTTTTAGGGAGATTCTCATAAAACCTTGCTGAGATTTAGGAGGGACTCTGTAATTATTACTAACATAATCATTAATACTTTCTTAAATACTTTCTTAAATGATTTGTTGAAAATATTACTACAAATGTATAACCAATCCATTTTACAATAGATCATGTTACTCTTAGTTTCAGAAATTAAAATTTTCTTCCTTGACCCTAAATTCCGATAGTGCATCCTACTAGAAAGTTTTAGTTCCTCAAGTATAAATAGTGTGTCATTAGTAAAAAAAAGTACTAGTCTTGTATTTTTCAGCTGTTGTACTAATAAGTGATGGATAAAATTTAATAAGATATAAACTGTCATTTTACACTGAAAAATAATTTGCTTAAAGCATCAATGCAACAAAGCATCTACATCACTAAAGAAAAATGTTTCTTTCTCTAGAATTATCAAGCTATCACAAGAGCTGTCTAGTTGTCTAAAGTTTGTTATAATTATTTATATAAAATAGTATACAGGCATACCTCAGAGGTATTGTGGGTTTGCTTCTAGACTACCACAATAGAGTGAATATTGCAATAAAGTAAGTCAAATGAAGTTTTTGGCTTCCCAGTGCATAACATAAAAGTTATGTTTACACTATACTATAGTCTGTTAAGTGTGCAATAGCATGATGTCTAAAAAACAACGGACATACCTTAATCCAAAAATACTTTATTGCTAAAAATGCTAACCATCACCTAAGCTTTCAGTCATGATCACTGAGCACAGATCACCATACCAAATATAATAATAATGAGAAGTTTGAAATGTTTTGGCAAGAATTTAGCAAAACGTGACACAGAGACACAAAGTGAGCAAATGCTGTTGAAAAAATGATGCCAATGGACTTGCTCAATGCAGGGTTGCCACAAACCTTCAATCTGTAAAAACTGCAGTATCTACAAAGTGCAATAAAGCAAGTTGCAATAAAGTGAGGTATGCCTGTAGTAAAGAACTGTTATGAGAGTTCTGTTACTGAAATCTATCTAGGTTGAAATTAAATAGCCCCTGGATGAAATTTTGAAAAAGTAATTACCTATCTTCTCCACCATCTAGACAAATAAAAGAAAAAAAAAAGGAATTTTCTAGAAAGAGCTGCCACCCAGAAAGAATTCATTCATCTCGTTTATGTATAAAACTAGCAAGAAACAGAACAAGATGATTTATTAATTGAACGATAGGGTGTTATGTGGCCGTTCAGTTTACATTTTCACATGCACATATCCCCCGTTTTCTGAATGTTCACGTTCTGCCACCTCATTTTTACAAAAGACCTACATTAGTATGGTAATGACTTTTTTCATAAAAATGAAAATGCTCTTTGGATTTCTTTCAGTTAGCAAAAACAGGTACTAATATAGGTCTTCTGTAAAAAACAAAGTGGAATTAACCCAGACTTTTAGAAAGTGGGAGATACTCCTCTCTTTCTGCTACTTCAGCTTAAGAAGCGTTTCACAGGGAAGCTCTACTTTCAAATAGAAAGCAAAATTGCAAGGTGTTTACAATATACTTTCAAATGAAAAGGATTGTGAATCATAAAAACAGTAAAGTCCTATTCTGTGTATTGGGTGTGTGTATATGCACATTTACGCACGAAGAAGACAAGAACAATATGTTAACTAGTGGTGGATCATTTTTTATATTCTTCATTATACTTTTTTTTTTGTATTTTCCTAATACATATTTGGAACTGTAAGGAACACATAAGCCTGTTACAATCAGAAAAACAATGAATAGTAAGTGGAGAAACGAAACATAATACGCGCTGACTCCCATGTGCCGCCGGGAGTGGGCACCAGTATTCTAGCCCTACTTACTTCGCTATGTAACTAAACAAACCAACAGTACGTTGCTGTTAACAACTGCTGGGAAAGTAGCATGAACTTGGAAAGTCCATAACTACTGACTTCCTGGATCTCAGCTTCCGCATCTATAAAGTGAGAAAAATCACAGTAACTCCAGCCAGACTTAACTAGGTATATATAAAGCACACTGAAATACTGCAGTATTTAGATGGATTGCCAGGAACTTCTCAAGGTTATTTATATTTGCTTCGCTATTTATAGAACTGTGGCATATCCCCTTTCATAATAATGAGGATAGCTACCATCTGTTGGACAAATAACTCTGTAACCAACACTTTACGACGTTATCTTATTTAATCTTCACAACAGCTCTGTGAGGGATTTTTATCCCTATTTCCCTTATGGTGAACAGGGACACAGAGAGGTCAAGTGATTTGGCCAAGATCACACAGCTAGTTAGTCACAGAACAAGGGTTTTATCCTAGATCTGTCAGACTCGAAAGTTCATGCTCTTTTTCCTATAACATATGGCTCTGTGCTTAGCAAGAGGCCCTCCTCCAGATACAAATATTCAAAGTGTATGGTTGCCAAAAGATTAGCTTCCTTTCAACAACTTGTCCATGGGAGAATGACAAAGAAAGATAAATACTACATGAGTGAGGTAAAGGTTTATAATTTGTCAAGTACCTACTCTGAACATTCCTAAAAAAAAAGTATTGTCTTGTTGGAGAGCTTACTCATATATTATGAAAAACTACTGTGTCCTGGATATCTTCCAAACCTTGTGAACACTTCCAAAATTTAAATCTTCTTTCCTCCCAAACTAACTCATCTGCCTCTATTCTGTAATGGCAGCATCATTATTTATCTGACCATGCAAGCCATTTCCCCCCTCCTCTGACCATCCACATCAAGTAAGAAAACCGACTGTTGATTTTACCCGTGACGTGTCTGTCTTGAAAACATCACCTTTTTTCTTTTTTCATTACCTCCACATTGGAATAAGCCCTCATTCTCTTTTGCCTTCGATGATTACAGGAGACTCTAAAATCTCCTTCCAATATATCACTCGTACCACCATCAAAATTATCTTTCTAGAAAGCAGACTTGAGCATGTTATTTCCCTGCTTAAAAATCTTCTCTATCTAATCATCTCTCAGAAGATGGATTCCTTCACATGGCATGTGGCTCTTGCACTCCAAAGCTCTAGACTTTATTTTCAGCCTCATCTTCATTTTCCAGTATCACATCCTTACATTGTCACTACATTAACCTATTTGAAATTTCTTGAATATATGAAGTATTCCCACACTATTATTTAAATTGTATATTGTCCTTGCAAACAAAAGAGTGTATGAATTAAAAAGTATAGAAGCAATGCTAACAAATGGATACTGGTCATGTTGGAGCACAGCTATTATTTTAAGTGAATATTTTTTACCTCAAACGTAAGTCTCTATTCCTTCAATGTTGAGCTTCTAAAATCTATATACTAGAGCCGTATGTAAATACTGGAGGCTACTTTAGAAAGAGAATTAATTTGGCAAATCCATTGATGAAAAGCATTGATGTAATTAATTGAAATAAGGAAACAGAAGACTTTACAAAGATAAATAAAATTAGAAGAGCAAGCATGACACGGATTACAAAATCAAGAATGTTGTATTTGAATTGCAGTTCTATTGCAGGCCTTCTTGACATTTTAAAAGCATTACTGATTCTCAAATCATTATTTTGCTAGGCAATAACCATTGCCATCATTTTGAAAGTTGATTTTAATAAATAAAGTATTCTTTTAGATGTTTACATTTTTATCCCCTCCCCAGGCTGCCCAATGAATATTCTTTGTGTAATTAATCCATCATGATTAGCAATATATGGACTACCCCCAAAAGCAGGGACCTCTCTGTCTTTTGGAATTGTTTTCTTTTATTGGAGAATTGACAAGCACAGAATTATTTCACTCACTTGGCAAGCTTCTACCAGTAAGAAGTACAAGTCACAAGTCACAGGACACTTATTTACATTGGTTATTCTTTTTCAGCTCACGCACTACAGTGACATTCTAAAATTAGGCAACTAAATAAGAATTAAGCTTTGGGGCTTTGGATCCAAATCAAACTTGACTCCTTGAGCTGATATTTCTTTTCTTTTCTTCTGACCCTCTGGGCCTAATTTCTCTGTGTTTACAGTATATGCAAATATGTTTCTCATTAGTGTTTATTTACTACCACAGGAATCACTTTGAACTCTTCTAATCCTGCTGGAAATGTTTTTCTCAAAATAAACCCAGATCATATTGGGTTTTACCGTGTAAATTATGAAGTAGAAACTTGGGAATATATAGCTACCAATCTTTCCACCAACCACAAGGTAAGAGTAGCAGTGGTTGTGAATTGTTTTATTTTTGTTCTAAGAACAGTGTCTTGATGATATTAATTTTTTCAACATGCTTTGCTTTAGGAATTGTGCTACTTACCTCTTTTTCTTCTTCTTTTCAGAACTTTTCTTCTGCTGACCGTGCAAGTCTTATTGATGATGCTTTTGCCTTGGCAAGGTGAGTGTTGGAATGAGATTGGACTGTGGATTTTGTCATAAATCTCTTTTCTTGATGAATTGCAATGAAGTTTAAGTATTAATTATAGCTTAAAATATCCAAAGTCACTATTTATAACATTATTATTTTCCTTAACTCTCTTTTTTAAAACTCACATAAGCCTCATCGCCAAAATACTGAATTTGCTCTTAGCAGACACACAAAAGCTCACCTACCCTTTTGACTTTGAGTAGGGTTCATCTATATCAGAGCCCTTGAGCTAATTAGGAGTAACATTTGCAAATGCTCAAAAGTACACCTTCATAATTTGATTTAATAAAACGACAATGTATTTCATTAACTTACTTCTATGAGCCTAAGCCCACTGTATGAGTTTATGGCTAGAGTTGTCAACTCTTGTTCAGGTCATCAGGGAAAGAAGAATGAGACATGGTGCTCTAGGATTGATCAGAATTAAGGTACTGCTGAAGAAATTTGACTTTTTTGGTTTTCATGGTTTGAAGGTGACCTACACTTAGAAAAAAAAACAATCAACACAGATTAGGGAAATGAAGAAGTAGTCACCACAGTATTTTTGAGATTTTCTGTTTTGTTTTGTTTTCAAGGAGTCCGACACTACTAATTCAGCAAGTGTTTGTTGAGTTTCTGGTACTTCTGTAGGAGCTAGGGCTGGCTTTTAGTGGCCTCATCCTAGATATAAGCAGTGTACTGAGTGTACTGAGAATGAGATGCTACTTCCTCAAAAAGCCTTCACTGGCCCCTTTGTCTAGGTTGGGTGTCCCTTTCGCAGGCCCCTGTGTTTCGCCACAATATTATACTGTCATTTCCTATTAACAGTCCATCTCACCTACCTAACTGTAAGTTATGTGAGGGTAGGCACCCAGATCATGTTCCTGTTTATTTTATTCCCGGCTTCTAACTGTGACTGGCCCAAGGCAGAAGCTCATTAAATATGAGCCAAACACATGTCTGAAAGATAGTATACCAGCACTCTAAAGGCCTGGGAGAACTATTTTCCACAGACTTCCTAGATGAGGTACTGGAAGTCAGAAAACCTTGACATTTTTTAAGGAGGGAATGGATAGGGTTAGAAAACAGGCTCTGGAACGGTTAAGATCTTGGTTCTGTAAAACCTTGAGTAAATTTCTTAACCACTCTCTGACTTGATTTCCTTATGAGAAAAATGGAGATGACCTTAAAAGATTCTTGTGAGAAATAAATGAAATAATGCACATAAAGCACCCCAAATAGTGTCTGGCCTACAGCAAGTGCTTAATAAAGTGTACCACTTGACTATACCAGACACTGCATAGGCCTGGGAAATTAAGTGGTAAGGGAAGATAATCAATATTATAAAATACAATAGAACCCTTAAGAATTCTTTTGGGGGAAAACTCTCCTAGGAATACATCATGACCTTTTCCAAAGCTTGGCATCTTGGCTTTTAGCAATCACACAGAACTACAATATCTTTGTAATTTAATTCCCATCAAAACACAATGCAGACAGTTCTTTTTGCTTTAAGAAGTGAAAGCCTCTTGAACATGTCTCTGTGGGGAACTGTGTATAAAGCAAATAATTCACACAATTGAAAGACTTTCCTCACATTTGCTCAGCTCCTTGGCCATAGCCCCATAAAATTTTGGGAAAGGTATGGGAAGGAGGAACGTGAAACTCATTTGAAAACCAAAAAAAATATGTAGAATCACACAGCAACGGGTCTGGAAAATACCTGAGCAATCACCTGAGCTATTCAGTTATCACCCAAATTCCTTCTGTAACACGTGAGGGGAAACAGGACTCAGGGAAATGGCGTCCACCAGTGTTAGCTACAGCTAAGTGAGTTCACTCAGAA
Organism: Zalophus californianus; assembly: GCF_009762305.2. Lineage (NCBI taxonomy): Eukaryota > Metazoa > Chordata > Mammalia > Carnivora > Otariidae > Zalophus > Zalophus californianus. The sequence goes on from NC_045596.1 coordinate 90,828,907, forward strand.
ACTTTAGGGAGAAAAAGGAGAAACATGTAGTTAAACAGTAAGTGCCTGTGGTAGGATGAGAAGTTATACAGTTCTACTTGTGTGTTCAAAAAGAAATGTAACTATCATGTTTCATAAGCAGGGCTAAAAAAGCGCCTCTAAATATAAATGTATTCTTGATTCCCCTGTCCCCAAATTTGAGGAGCTAGTACTCTTACTGCCCCAGATGAATACCCAGATGGGCTCATTTGTTCAAGACAAGGAACAAAAATTCTCCCAACCACTTCAAGTCCCCCAGACAGGCTTACTTTGAGTTTGAGCCCAGTTCAGTAAAACGATCAAAGTTACCAACTGCATTTAAAGTTCCTCCCTGCCCCCAACTCAGGCTGGTGTCTGGCCAGCCACCTGCAGTGGAACCAGGTGCTTGATGTCTTCACCATTTTGTTGCCTGGAACTTCCACTCCTCACTCACCAGGCTGCCTCTGATTCCTCCAGAGCTAAGGCAAGGAGAGCTTGGAGCGAGAGCAGGTGAAGGGAGAAAAAGATCCTGACATGCTGTCTGTGTTTGGCCCTCTCTGGACTTTGAAGATGTTTAATACTGACTCATTTTATTGTGTGCTGTTTTCATGGGGTATTTGCCGTCCATACTCATTTTTATTGCTAAGAGTCTTTCTCTTGCAGTTCCTTGAGATAGGTAAGTGAAAACCTCTGAACCACATCTGGCCCATAGGAAGTATCCACACAACTTTTCCCCCAACAAAATCTGGGAGGATGGGCCACCCCACACAGTCTTCTCTCTTCACTCTGAGGTTAGAGTGGTGTCAACCATAGTCTCTTATCCTTTAGATTTCTCAGGGTGTCAGACACCAGGCCACTGTGCCCCCAAACTCCAAGATAAAGGAGTAAAACTCTTCAAGTGGTTTCATCAAAGCCCTTTTTCCTAGGCATTATGTGAGGGGAAAAGCCTCCTGCAACCCCCTCTCCCCTGTGGGAGGACAGCATTCATAGTACCCTGACAGCTCTCCCCGCCGAAGCCCTCTGTTAAAATGTCTCATTCTGCCCCTAGCTTCTCCAATGCCCTTAATAGGCTGGTGATGGGTTATTAGCTAAGGGTCACAAAAATCTCTCCTGACCGTGTTAGTTATGATTTGGTGGGCCTGCGTCTTACTTTGGGGTTTAGGCCAACCGGCCTGGTTTGGGGGTTAGGCAAGGGGTCTTGCCAAAACGGAGAGAGAAAGAATCCTTTTTTGTCCCCCTGTTACAGTAGGGTTTTCCTTTTCAATAGCTTCCATTGTGCTTTGTAACCCACTGTGTGCTAAAGCCAGGAAGAGGGTGAGGAATAACATAAGGGAAAGAAGAGAGCAGTAGCTAACAAGCCAGTGGGTGGAAGCAGGAGTCTCTAGGTGAGGAAAGAATGGCAGAAAGAATGGCTTAAAAGGTCACCAAAGCTAATGATTCAAACAGAATTTCAGCCTGGCTTCACACAGCGGGGTCCCAATGATATCCAAGGTGAGGAGCAAGTTAGCAAATAAAGGCCACCAAGTGAACATCAGCCACACCAAGGTTACAGACCTCTAGGGTCACTGGTTTTACCATTTTACAGGTGTTTGTCGAGGTAACCAGAGCACAACACAGAATTGGATAAGCCACTTCACCCTCCTACCCCCCACCCTCAGGCTGCCTTTTAAAGAAAGGAGAAGTAGGGTAATCAGAAAGACTCCAAAAAGGACCTAGTTGTTTGCAAAAAGACTGTTATAAGCCAGAAATCTGAATTTAATTGGCAAGTGAACACTGAGAGATCAGGCACAATGGGGACATTTTGAAATTCTCCATACCACCAAAGGCTTTGCTGGGAAAGAACATGAGCACATTGGGTCAGCTGCATCCACCTAGGCACCTCTCTGAACCGTTTCTAATGTCCCAGTGAAGAGCGACATTTGATGAGACACTATGCTTAACTCAGCTTCTCTGAGGATTGTACTATACTTCCAGGTCACACCCAGGGAAGCAAAAAGAAACCTTTTGTTATAGGATCCCCCAAACTTCCTGGGTGCCTCAGCCCAAGATAGGAAGGCAAGAATTCTCTCATTAGATCCATTCGTCCTCTTTTCCATCGAGTTTGGTGGGAACTTTTGTTAAGTATAGCCTCCATTTTCTCCAGATGATAGGAACTTCTATGATTTAAGTCCATCAGGCATGGCTTTTACTAGATGGATGGAAGATTTTTAAATGAAGAAAATTATTGGAACGCCTGGGTGGCTTAGTCCATTAAGTGTCTGATTTCAGCTCAGGTCATGATCACAAAGTCCTGGGATCAAGCCCCACATCAGGCTCCCTGCTCAGTGGGGAGTCTGCTTCTCCCTCTCCCCCTCTGCTCATGCTCTCTTTCTCTCTCTCACTCACTCTCTCAAATAAAAAAAAATTAAAAAGATTTTATTTATTTATTTGAGAGAGAGAGAGTGAGGGAGAGAACACAAGCAAGGGAGAGGAGTAGAAAGAAAAGGAGAAGCAGACTCTCCACTGAGCAGGGAGCCTGACGCAGGACTCCATCCCAGGATCCTGGGATCATGACTTGAGCCAAAATCAGATGCTTAACCAACTGAGCCACCCAGGTGCCCAAAAAATCTTAAAAAAAAATAAAAGAAAAGAAAATTCTTAACCATATCTGGCTCTCAGAACTGTTGTATGCCTATGGATTTAACAAATGGAGTTTGAGACTCAAAGTTGCATAAGAATGCTGTCTTGGGTTGAGCTCCCTAGAAGCAGAGTATGAAATGCAGGGTTATGTACATGTAGTTTATTGAGAGAGTACTCTCATGAAATAGGAAGTATGAAAAGCAGGATGGGGCAGGGATAAAAAGCTGAGCCATGATATGGTCTCAGATGGAGTCTAGCTTTGCCAGAATCCACTAGAAAGCTATAAATTGTGTTGTAGAGTAGGTCCAATTTGAGGGAAGCAGGCTGGCTTGTTGCCTTCCTGAATCAGAAAATGAATGGCCTGGGGTGGAGGGATTGCATTACCTCTTAGGCAAGATGGATATATTTGGCCAAGGGCTCTTCTCTGAAGAAGGTGGCAGTTGTGAGCCAATAGAGCACTGTAAGGGGATCTGAGAAGGGCACTATAGATGTCTTTGTTCTCAAAACCAGGTCTTCACATGTGGTCCCATCAGTATCAACGCTGCCTAGGAGCTTGTGAGAAATGCAAATTCTTAGGCTTTACTCCAAACCTGCTAAATCAGAAACTCGGTGGGCGGGGAGGGGGCGGTCCGAGAGTATATGAACTTTCCAGGTGTTGTTAATAGTTGCTCAAATTTGAGAATCATAATTCTAAATGATACTGCTCTTCCTCTGAGAATCAAATAGCAGTAGGAGCTACAGAGTAACATAATTTGTGGGAAAAGAAAAGTACATCAGCTATATTCTCAAAATGTTATCCCTATAATAACCAGCAAAAATTCACTCCCAGTCCAATGTTCTGACCATATGACTCCAACTTAAAGAAAATAAGTGATACCAAAATGGAACTATTGCATAATTATCAAGCATGTTGGAAAAATAAGGCAATAGGATAGGATATTGATTTTCAACATTTGAATACATAGTATTTTCTCAGAACCTCTAACCTTTGGATAATTGGATTCCCTTCTTACTTCTACTTATGCTACCTAATTAGCCTATTCATCTGGCCCTGGTAACTGAGACCCATTCCTTCTAATCTTTTCACTTACCTAAAATATACAGACCACTTGGTTTCTGACCAAATGGTCATTCTTCCTAAACTTTCATTATTCTCTTTGCTAAATTGATCCTCAGAGCAACAACTATTATTCATAAACACCTTGAAAACCACCCGCTGGACATAGTTTTGCTCTATCCACCAGGGAAAATAGAGAATCATTAAAATTAAGAGAATTCTCAAGTTTCAAATATCAACACAAAATTCTATAACAGACAGACATTCTCAATAAATCACTCCATTTCTCAGTATTATTTGTGCTTTTATTAAGGGAGGCTGCATGCTCCAAAATATAATTCTTTCTAAATAAGATCAGGAACTGAGAAAATAGAAGAAATCAGCTCTCTGAACTGAAAACAAACTGTTTCATATCTCATTAGTACAAATCAAATGATGCCAAAGATTTTCATTCTTACCTACCTGTCCAATACTACTAGTTCATCCTCTAATCAAACTCTTGGAGAGATGTCAAGATAAAATTATATTCTTCATTCACAAAATACTTTCCAATGTAAATAGCATTCAATGCATCAGTATTACTAATTCAATAATTCAAAATTTATTATTTAATTTAAACTTTCAAAGTGTAATTTGAAAAGACAGAATTACCATCTAAGGTTCTTTTTAAAACCTAGGCTAAAATTTGAGACATAACAGATTTCTGAAAACAGTATTTCAAAAGATTCTAGAATCTCTTTTAAGGAAGAAAAAATTTAATTCTTTAAACTTTGAAATGTCAATAGAAACTTCAAATTTTGTGAAGGAACAAAATCCATTTTTATTTATCAATATTGTTTGAAAATGTATGAAAAAGGAAATGTTTTAATGGGAAAAACAAGTGCAGTTGGAATGTTTTAAACATTCATAATTCACGAGTATTATGTTTCGTCTTCATATCAAAGGTAAATAATTTCAGTAAGATATAATTATCATGGTGCATTTGTATATTATTTTCTTATGAAGTATTTTTTTAAAGATTTATTTATTTATATATTTAGAGAGTGGGGGGATGCAGAAGGAGAGGAAGAGAGAAAATCTCAAACAAACACCTTGCTCAGCATGGAGCCCAATGTGGGGCTCGATCCTACAACCCTGAGATCATGACCTGAGCTGAAATCAAGAGTCTTTCACCTAACCAACTGAGACACCCAGGCGCCCCACATTTATATATTATAATCGGCTTGTGTCTATTCATCAATATTAACCATAGCTAAATGGCTTTTGTTTTATCCAGAATTTTGCCTCAGTGATTTTTCAAATGTACTTTTTAAAGTTCTGCCTTCCTCTTTACTATTGAATATAAGAAAGCACTAAGACATCATTGTGAACAAACTTCTGTGATTGGGTCCCCCAAAATAAACACATTTTCTTAATTGCTTAATAGAAGGGTTCTCATTAACATTGAATTCTATGATTTCCATATTAGTACTTTTAGTCAAATGAGTACTAGTCTATGGTTGGATTTTTTTTGTTTTGTTTTTAGTCTATGGTTTTTAATTAATGTGTTTTTTTCTCTTCCTTAGAGCTCAACTTCTAGATTATAAGATGGCTCTAAACTTGACCAAGTATCTCACAAGGGAAGAAGATTTTTTACCATGGCAGAGAGTAATTTCAGCCATAACCTATATCATTAGCATGTTTGAAGATGATAAAGAGATATACCCTGTGATTGAGGTGATGTTAATGCTATATCTTATGACCGTAAATGTGCAGCAATTAGCAGAATAGGGAGATTTCTGAGACAAAGAGCTTCTGAGACACAAAAGCACATCCGCATGCCAAGTGAAATTAAAGGAAAGTACAATGACATGACTAGTCAAACCAGAGATACCATCTCTATTTTTTTTCAACTTGAAATGTATCAGTATTTCTGGTTCAGTATACTAAAATATATATTTTGGTGTTAGAAAGAACACAAGAATTAATATTTTAGTTACAATAGACAAGATACTAACTAGATCCTATTTTCAATGGATTTATCTATGTTAAAATGAATTTATTCTTACTAAAATATAACATTATGTTTCCTTATTCTTGCTGCTGTTATTTCCACATTGAGATTTTATTATAGGATAGTCATTCTAAATATTTTGCTTTGGGGTTTCAGCAGCACTTTGGTAGGACACTTGTAATTTTAAGGAAATTCCCGGTTCAAAGCTCTAGCTCTTCTACCTACTAAATGAAAGAACTTGGACAAACGATTTAATATTTGTGAGTCTTCATTTCCTTTGTACAATAGGAATGTTGGCACTTCCCTGCCTATGGCAATGGGATAGTATAGATCATATAAAATAAACATCCTTTGTAGAGCCAAAGGTAGTATACATATATCAGTTATCACCATTTTTATTTCATCAATACTTTATTAATCTTCTTAGTGCAGTAAGTATGTCAAGTGTTACTCCATTTCTTAGAAATGTTAACTGAAAAGTAGAGGTTAAAAGGGGCTTACCCGAATTTTATGAAACTTTAGAGGATTCCAGGATGTTCTTATCTTCAGAATCGAAGCAAATTTGCCATGTGGTAAGAACTAAAAACATCCCTTTCCTAAGGAGAGGCCCAAAGTCCTCTGAACTAGTAGGAAAGAAGATTACAACAGGGGGCTGTAGATTATAATAAATGAGAACCTGTTGATAAATAGTAAATTATTACTCATTGTACCTGGTGCTTTTATTTCAGAAATACTTCCAAAGTCGAGTGAAGCCCATCGCAGATTTACTAAAATGGAATGATGCCGGAGACCACCTTCAAAAGTTATTTCTTACATTTTTAAAACTAATTTTCATTTAACATCTGTTTGTGTATGTTAAAACATGTTAAAAAGTGCTCACAGCCCCAGCTTTGTGTGTGTTTGTTTTTTAAGGTTACTCCGTGCATCTGTGTTAGGGCTTGCGTGCAAAATGAGAGATCAAGAAGCCTTGGACAATGCTACCCAATTATTTCAGCAGTGGCTAAGTGGGACTGTAAGGTGACTGTTCATGTGTTCATTTCTAGAGGATTTCAAACTTAAAAATGAAGAATTAAAATCCCTGAAACACTGTTTCTTCTTCTAGGCTTCCTACAAATCTCAGGCTTCTGGTATATCGGTATGGAATGCAGAACTCTGGTAACGAGACTTCATGGAACTATACTCTTGATCAATACCAGAAAACTTCGTTAGCTCAGGAAAAAGAAAAACTGTTGTATGGATTAGCATCGGTGAACAATGTTACTCTTTTGTCAAGGTAAATTTTTTTTTCATATGAGTGGCATTTGATGGTTTATGTGTCACGGTCACTTTAAGATGCGAATTAAAGTATGATACATTTCCAAGAACATCTATTAAAACTTATTTTCCTGGCAAGAAACAAAGTATCCATGTAAGAATGGAATAAAGAAATGTGATCTCATATGAAAACATTCTGGGAGTAGGCAGTTTCTAGTTGTGAGCAGTGGTTCAACATTTTCATTCAGGACCTGGGGTATTTCTCTTTCTGTTCTGCCATACTCAACATGTTAGATGTCTCATAACCTCTAAAGCTCTAAATGTTTTTCTTCACACAAATATGTTCAGTGAAAGAAGAACAAGAACAAAAGAGTTCCTCCTCACAAGGCTTTGTCTTTTATGCTAAAGGTGAGTTATCTCTGCTTCCCCTCATAACCAGAACTGGATCACACTTGATCATTCTGGGCTATACTTTAGGTCTAGCACTTGATCATTTGCCACCTAGGATGAACTTGCTTTGACTGATTTGAGCCATCACCACACTCTGAGGCTGGGTAAGAGCCTAACTACTTCCCTACCATCTCAAGGATACTTTGATCCAAGCCCAGAACAAAATTGGTTTCTATCATCAGAGAAGAAGTATGTGCCACAATATGCATACATACACACAAAATATATTTATATTCCACTCAGAAAGGCTGCTTGAAGCGCATCTATGAATCTTCTGCCATTACACATATGTCCCAAATCAACTAGCATCTGCCTTAATTCATTTGTTGCTTAGCTAAGGTTTCTGAATTATTTATTGCCTTCACTTAACCAACACTTATGATGTCCTTTCTATGTGTAGGTATACAAATTGTGGGAATACAAATGAATAAGACATGATATCTATCCTTGAGAAACATAGCTCATGAGAGAGGCAGAATATAGATAGGAAATTATGATGCAATAAACAGTTTGTAAGAATAACAGGAAGGAAAGCCAACAATACTCCATCATCATCTTGCTTTGGGGTAGATATCAATTCTCCTGCTCTTGGCCCTAAAATAGTCAATCAAGAACTTGATCATTTTGCCATTCCATAAAACATCATATTGATCCATTATTTTGATGGCACTGTGCTGATTATCTGATGAGAAAATTAGCAAGTGCTTACATGCCTTACTAAGACTCTTGTGAATTAGAGGATGAGTGGTAAGTTCCACAAAAGTTCAGGACTACCACTAAAGTGCAGTTTCTGGAAGTTCAATGGTCTAGAGTATGTCAAGATATTCCCTCTAGGTACAGCTATGGCATAGAGTTAATAAAACCATGAGAGACTATGGACTCTGAGAAACAAACTGAGGGTTCTAGAGGGGAGGGGGGGGATGGTTTAGCCTGGTGATGGGTATTAAAGAGGGCACGTACTGAATGGAGCACTGGGTGTTATACGCAAACAATGAATCATGGAACCCTACATCGAAAACTAATGATGTCATGTATGGTGATTAACATAACATAATAAAAAAAAAGAAAAAATCTATTGATCTGGTCACTTAATTTATCTTGGACTTCTTTGCATTAGACTATACTTATAGCTAATTAATCTAACCATAGAGGTTACTTTAGTTGTTTCTTACAATCTAGGGAAGAACAAATAAGATGTAACTTATTCATTAGAAAATAAAAGAATAAATACTTTCCCTTAATTTACTGGCTCCTTTTTTTTTTTTTTTTTTAGTTCAGGGAGATAATAGGTAATTGGGTGAAGTGCTTATATACAATAAATTCAATTAATTTTTTAAAAGTTAATAGTTAACATTTTGAATTGTTTTTCTATTTGTGTTTTCTTAGATATTTAGATTTGCTCAAGGACCCAAACCTTATTAAAACTCAGGATGTGTTTACAGTCATCCGATATATCTCATACAACAGCTATGGGAAGAACATGGCCTGGAATTGGATTCAGCTCAACTGGGAATATCTTGTCGACAGGTGGGATAATCAGATAATGGCTTGTTGTTCTCTTTGTTTGACACCATCAACAAGTTCTTTCTTTTTTTCTTTGTTGTACTTTCTCTGACATCTATACAATATCTGGAATGGCATATAATTAGAAGTAAAGGATCATGGTATTTTCCTTCTAGGGAAGCAATAAACTAGTTAATTTTAGGCCTAATTCCTTTTCTGGAAATTATTGTTTCCAACTGATCTACAGAGTTCTGAAATCTGGAGAGATGCCTAAATTGCATTATTTTTAGTTTGGTTAAAACAAGTTAATATAACTCTCTCTGTTGTGTAGCACATAGTATAATGCCAGGCACATATTTAATTCTCAAGATTTAATGAAAATGAAGCGAGTTTCTGGACTTGGGTTCAAATTGGAGCCTTATATCTTACTGAGCTTATATGGATGATAACTTTTATCTCCCTTGACCAGATAATTAGACTTTAGGTATTAAAGGGACCTATATTTCCCAGGCAATAGCAATTTTAAAATGGGAAGTACAAAGGACAAGAGAGGAGTAAATCGAACTAAAGAGATGCTTTCCCAAATGGCTTATTTCTTCAGCCCCATTTAGAAGAAATGTTGCTATTCTTGGTCCTAATCCTCTAAATTTAGTGGTTATTCCTATTAAAAAAAATTTTTACAGGCTATAAAATAGAATCTAGATTATATATCTCAAATAAATAGACCAAAAGACCTTTACTGTCTGTAATCCCCACACTGGGAAACAGGTCGTGTTATCCTCTCCCAATCTCTCCTGTTTTCCCATCAGCACTGCCTCATTGATAATGACTGCCTTATCAGAAATACTGACTATGAAGATAACTTTTATTTCCGTTCTCTTTTCTACCCCACAATTCACCAGGCTGCCATTAGGTTCATTCACATTTCTCATCGTTCTGAGATCCAGATTGTATCTGTACCTTTCAGCTAGGATACCCTACATTGCTTGTGCCTATTTGTGATGAAGTTTTGCCTTTTCTGTTCTTGCAGTGATGGAGTGTAACTGCTCATCCATCTCTATAAAAATTAACTGGCATGTATGTGTGTGTGTGTCTGTGTATGATGCTTTGTCCATCTGTTTATAACTGTTTCAGTGAAATGCATGACTTAGAATTAATAAATCTTCCTATTGAGAACATGTTATCTGAAGGTAACCCTTCATGTTATGCAAGCCAGTACACTGCATTTGCTTAATATATGCCTACTGACATGTACTGAGTATTTTGTTTTAATCAGAAAGACTATAAGTCTTTCATTTTTTTGGTACCTGATGCAGGAAACCTATGCAGATGAAGAAGAATGCTTACTTTCGAATTATTGTAAAAAGATAAGTAAATAATGTTCCATTTTGCATAATAAAATGGCGATTCCCTTGTTGTTTATTAAATATAAAGTAATCTTCAAGGCCTATTTGGGTAGTTTTGGTGTGATTTATTTCAAATAAGATATTTTTCATTTGAAAAAATTAGTTCATTGTCATACCTCTTAATAATTAATAACTAGAAAAAAGCAGGTATTTTGTCATAAATGTCATAAACATCTGACCCTAAAATAAATTTATTAAACCTAATCCTGAATTTAAAAAAAAATAATAAATTGATATACTATTCCCAGTGCTAGTTCCAAAAGCCCTTGCTCAAGGCTTTTAATATTTCTTCATAGTCTAATGATCTAATTCTCATGAGGTATTATTTCACATTGCCTCAAACATAAAAGTATATTACAACCACATGTTGGACACAAAAATAACGCCCAATATTAATTATGGTTAGTTTGAATAAATAGAACTTCCCTGCTAAAATTGGATAGGATGAATTAAACAAAAATGAGCAAGCTTTATACAAATATTTCCAAACTCTTAAATATTTTCCAGAATTCAGGATGAGTGATTTTCCTGCCTAGGTTCCTGAACAATTTATTGTCATCCTAAAATAAATAAGCTGCTTTTTTACAAAGGGTTTTGTCATGTAATTTTTATGACAACTGATGGCCACACCACTAATGCCCTTTCTAGTTTGAGACTTAATCAGAAAGTTCCAAAGATACTTCTGCAATTACTCTTTGCTTTTGTTTATTCCAGTAAGGTCTTAGGTGAAACTGAAGTTGAATGAACTCAATAAGTCAGTAGCGTGGTGTGCTAAGGTTTGATTTTAATTTATGACTATGGTTGAAAATTAAGTCAATGGGACATGACTGAAACCATTTAAAGACTCCCTCAGAGACAAAAAAATTTAGTAAGAATTTAATTAAAAGTTTTATGTGCATTGAAATAATTTCTTTCGGGTAATATAATAATACTTATGTAAATATTAAGTCCAAGAAGATGATTGTTACATAATATTATTTTTTAATATTTAAGATAAATCCTTATTTTAGTTTTAAAAGTAATTAACATGATAAATATACAGCATGTTTCCCTTTAAATGTTACACTCTATATGATATTGGTTTATTGGGACAAACATATTTTGTTCTTACATTTTTATTATTTATACAAGGAGTTGCAGTCTTTATTCAATCTATTCATTGCTAGTTCCCCCAAATATCCTCTAATTTGTGGTTACTAGGAACAAAACAGAAAAGGAATATTATAGAGTTATAGAAGGTCACTGAGAAAAATTGTTTTCTTACCTCTAATTAACAAACTTTCTTTGAATCTACAAAATATCATTATAGCAACTTAGTGTGATTTCCTTTTTTACATCCCCCATTTTCTTATTATAAAATGGGTAGGTATTTTTTTGCACAAAATACAGATAAGCAAATATAGGGATATGAAAATCACCTGTGATTCCACCACCTAGAAATAACCCTTGTCAGAAGCGCCTCAGTGGCTCAGTCGTTAAGCATCGGCCTTAGGCTCCGGTCCTGGGATCGAGCCCCACATCAGGCTCCATGCTCAGCGGGAAGCCTGCTTCTCCCTCCTCCACTCCCTCTCTTTGTGTTCCCTCTCTCGCTGTCTCTCTCTCTGTCAAATAAATAAATAAATAAATAAATAAATAAATAATAAAATCTTTAAAAAGAAATAACCCTTGTCACACTACTGTTTTCCTTGAGACATTTTTCTATGGCAGTTTATTTACAGAAATGGAATCATATGATACATATGGTTTTATAACCTGCTTCTCCCCCTGCATCATCCTCTATCGTGGATGTCTTTTCATGTCTTTAAGTATGCTTCCTCAATGTTATTTTTGATGCTCAATCATATTTCAATGTATAGATATATCTTAGTTTACTTAGCCAGTCTTTGTCTGTTGGATAATAAAACTGTTCCAAACTTTCTGATGAATGTTGCAGAATGGCCACCCAGAAAAAAATTTGCTATTAACTTTGCCCATTTTTCCAACCCTTGCTAACACTGACGGCTGTCTTTAGAAATATATTTGCTAATGAAAGACCTAAATGTGAGATAGGAAACCATCAAAATCTTAGAGGAGAACACAGGCAGCAAGGTCTTTGACCTTGGCAACAGCAATTTCTTACTAGACGTCACCAGGGGCAGGCGAAACAAAAGCAAAAATGAACTATTGGGACTTATCAAGATAAAAATATTCTGCACAGCGAAGGAAACAATCAACAAAACTAAAAGGCAGCCTACTGAATGGGAGAAGGTATTTTCAAATAATGTCTGATAAAGGGGTAGTATCCAAAATCCATAAATAACTTATCAAACTCAACACCCAAAAAACAAATAATCCAGTTAAGAAATAGGCAGAAAATATGAATAAACATTTTTCCAAAGAAGACATCCAGGTGGCTAACAGACACATGAAAAGGTGATCAGCATCACTCATCATCAGGGAAATACGAATCAAAACGATGATGAGATACAACCTCACACCTGTCAGAATGGCTAAAATTAACAACACAGGAAACAACAGATGTTGGCAAGATGCAGAGAAAAGGGAACCCTCTTGTACTGTAGGTGGGAATGCAAGCTGGTGCAGCCACTCTGGAGAATAGTATGGCAGTTCCTCAAAAAGCTAAAAATAGAACTACCCAATGATCCAGCAATTGCACTACTAGGTATTTACTCAAAGGATACAAAAATACACATTTGAAGGAGTACATGCACCTCAATGTCTATAGCAGCATTATCAACAATAACCAAACTATGGAGAGGGCCCAAATGTCCATCAACTGATGAATGGATAAAGAAGAGGCTGTGTATATATACAATGGGATACTACTCAGCCATCAAAAAGAATGAAATCTTGCTGTTTGCAATGACTTGGGTGGGGCTAGAGTATATTATGCTAAGCAAAATAAGTCAGTCAGAGAAAGACAAGAACCATAGGATTTCACTCCTATGTGGAATTTAAGAAACAAAACGGATGAGCATTCAGGAGGGGAGAAAGAGAGCCGGGGGAAACAAATTATGAAGCTCTTAACTATAGAGAACAAACTGAGGGCTGCTGGAAGGAGATGGGAGGGCAATGGGACAGATGAGTGATGCATATTAAGGAGGGCACTTGCTATGATGAGCAATGGGTGTTATGTGCAAATGATGAACCAGTGAGTTCTCCTCCTGAACCAATACTGAACTGTATGTCAAATAGCTAGAATTTAAATTAAAGAAAAAAAGAAATACCCTTGCTGAGTATATAAAAACTGATATCTCATTTTAAATTATAATCCTTTTATCCAGTAAATACTGTATAACATCTACTGTGAGCTAGGCACTGCGCTTGGCATTGAAGATACAATAGTAGAAACAGACCTGGATCTCTGTCCTCATGGAGCTTAGGATCTGGTAATGGAGACCAATATTAATTAAAGAATCACACAAATGCATGTACAATTAAGACTGTAATAACTACAAAAAAAAGAAGTTCTGGTCACACTGAAAGAGTGTAAAAGGGGAACTGACCAAATCAAGAGAATTTGGACATTAAGTGTTTCCCTAAGGAAGTGATGGTTGAGCTGAATTCTAAAGGAAGAGTAAGAGTTACTTAGGTGAACAGGAGGTGAAGCATTCCTGGCTGAATACCTTCTATCAGAAAAGAGAAAAGATAAGGGCCACACTTTGCTGGGTCAGATGTAAGATCTGGGCTGTTGTTGTAAGAGCAGTGCTAAATCACTAAAGGGTTTTAAGTAAGAAAGTGAAATGCTTGATTTTACTTTGAAAAGAAAGCTCTGGTGGTAAAGCACAGACCTAGGTGGGGGCCAGAGTGAATTTGAGGAAAGCAGTCAGAGAGCTATTGGAGGAGTCCCAGCACAAGGTAGTGGTAGATTGGACTCTGACAATGAAGATGAAGAGATAAGAACAACATTTAGAGCTTGGTGAAGTAGAAATAGGACAGAAGTGAGGTGACAAGGATAATGCTTCGATTTCTAGAAAAGGTAAGGAGAAGGAGAACAATGAGTTCAGTTTGCTATTTATGATGTCTTTGAGTCTCTTTTGAGATGTTGAAGTGGAGATTGTTTCAAGGAAGTTATAGTCCCTTGTCAAATGCTACTTAAGAATTGAGTAAATCCCAGACCGAAAAATGCCCATTAGATTTACTGGCATAAAAGCTATTGGTAACTCTAGAAAGAATTTTTCAGGGGAGTGATTGTGGCAGAACCTAAATTGAAGCCAATTAATTAATCAATCAATGGAGAGGAATTGAAGATACGAAATGTATAGAACTCTCTTGCAAAGTTTGACTATGAATGGGGAGGTGAGAGAAAGGATATTAAGAGAGATGCCAGATCAAGGAAGAGAATTTTTTCTCTTTCTCTTTGTGGAAGATAGTTTTAATATGTTTAATATATTTTAAAGCTGATGAGAAAGAGCCAGTGAAGAATGAGAGACTTACTATGTAAGACAGAAAAGATTCATTTAAAAATAAAATTTTTAAGAAAGTGGGGAGAAGTTGGAGCCAATGCACAGATGATAGAAGAAAAACAAGTGTCTTTGTATGTCTGTAAACTAAAAGATGTAAGAGTTACGATGTATTTTCTCTGTGAATTAGAAGACAAGGTCATCTTTGTTGGAGAAGGAGGGAAGGAGGAGAATGTCTGGAGGTTGGAAGAGAGTGAAAACACTTCAAAAAAGTAATTCAAGGAGTAAGAGAATGAATTGACCAGGGTAATGTAGGAGGACTCTCAATGTGGAGGGTCCATTTAAGATTGATATTCATGAATTTATAGTGAAACATTTTGGAAAAAGTTGGGTGACTTCCCTTGGCAGATTAGCCACCTGGCACAAACACAGAGGAAATGGGCAGTTGATTTCATCCAAAGCTGGAGTTTTGCTAGAAACAAGTTATTAAACTGTAAGGGAGTTTAGGGCTTAGGAAAAAAAAATGTTATTGAAAGTGGTAGACCATGGAATCTAAACTATGTAAGGAAACAAGTGCAGGAAAAGGAAGAGCTGATGGTCCAGGAGAAAGTAGGGCTAGGGATGGTCAATGGACCAGAAATCCAGATGAAGTCAGAGAATGGTCATAGTGAAAACTGAAAGGTAAATTTTATCATGGAGGGTGCATGAATGAACAATTTTAGAGATAGTGTACTTATTGATGATTGCAAGGTATGATGATCATGGGAATTGGCAGCCAAGGTAAAGAAAATATCACTGGGAATGAGAATGTCAAGAAACTAAGGAGCTGGGATGTTATATTTACCATCGATGTGGACCTTGAAATCACAGCTTGGAATAGAGAGGAAGACTAGGAGTCAGGTGCTAAAGTGTATCACAATTTAGGTGAAGGAGAATAACTAGAAGGAACAGAGGTTTTTAAAAAGAGTAGAGAAATAATGGTCTGGAATCCACAATGGGGGAGCATGAGCACATCAAGTCCATTTCTGACCTGCTTCTGTGAAGGATGTGGGGAAAATAAACATTCTCCAAATAAGAAGAAATATTCCCTGGAAAGGGATAGTTCCAGAAGGCTAGGTGGAAGGGATCGAGAGATTGGGAGATCGCAGAGTCTGTCAGGGGCGAGGAAGTACAGCATATACATTATTGGGGCAGTGTTGAGAATAGATGCCTCAGAGTCTTCTATTTGGGATAATGACTGATGACATTAAGTAAAGGGAAATTGCTTATGTTAGACTGCTAAGACATGAGAGATGAAAGACATGGTGGATTTCAATTCAATGATGTTTGTGATAAGAGTGAGCCCTGGACCTAGTTCACTGAAAATCATTATTAATTATTAGAACATTTCCTCTTTTTTCCCATTGATACATTTTCTCTTTATGTTTCTTTTGCAAACTGCTGACTGATTTTTTGATAATTTCACATTGGCGTATTTCTCCCTTTTACCAATTTGTAAGTGTTTTTTGTACAGTGAAAATATTTGCTCTTTCCACAACAACAAAAAAATGAATTTTGACTTAATTTTATGAGCTTTTTAGCATAAAAATTTAAAAAATACGTACAACAAACTTTGTTAGCTTTTATCTCCATGGCTTCTGCTTTTGTTATGTGATAATTTTAAAGTGTAAAATTTCTTCTCCTGTTTGTTTACCTCTCCTATAGCGATATGTTTTCTTTTATCTTTCCCCAGCATTCCAGTGGTTCAAAGTTAGTACATAATTCTTGTTGTTTTTCTCACACTGTGATTGTCTGTGATGAGATTTTTATCTGTATCACAATCATTTGTATTATGTTCTGTAAGGAAATCTCTGATTCTTGCTCTTTATGAGAGCAACAAGGACAGGAATAGAGTATCATCTCTAAAATCCTATCTTTACATTTAGCTTCAAGTGTCTTTGCCTGGCCTGACTAATATAGATCATATAGGCTGATACAGACTAATATAGTAGGCGAGTAGCTAATAAAGCTTTTTGAAAGAAGAATAAATAGCTTATATTCAAATTTCTGTACCTGTGGGAAGATGCATGGAGGATTTGTCAGGGTAAAGGGGACTAGAGCTATTTTCTGTGTGGGAAACACAGAAATGCTGCAACGGACACACATAATTATTTCTCACTCATGTTAGTCTCCTGAAATGAGCACTCCAAGTCATTAAAGGGTTCTGCCCCACAAGGCCTTAGGGCCTTATCCTGTCAGTGTGGCTGAAGCTTGGAAGAAGGGGGAAAAAAAACAAGAAGTCGAGGGCAAGCAATTTTCCTTGACTTAAGCAAGGAGGCAGAGGTTGAACTCCTGTTCCGCTGACAAGAACTGAGGCACCCGTCCACACCTAAGCTGTGAGGGAGGCGGAGAAGTGTAATCTCCATCTGGGTTCTCCTGTGTGCAGGACAAAAAGACAGATCGGGGGAATCCAACCAGTGGTCTAACACATCTGGGGTGGTGTTATGGCTCTGTCTACAAAAAGGCTGGAGGATGTACTAAGAATTTTTCCTGAATAGAAATTTTAGATTAAATGTGTTTACTCACGGTGTTTGCTTACTTTGAAAAGTACCATTTTTAAAAACCCACAAAATCAAAAGGAAATGTCTGCATCGAGAGAAAGGATTTAAAGTTCTTGACACTTATATTCTCTCTTCCGTCTTTAAATTTCTCTTCAGATATACACTCAATGACAGAAACCTTGGCAGGATTGTCACCATAGCAGAACCTTTCAACACTGAATTACAGCTCTGGCAGGTATGAAGTTAAATCCCTCTAAACTTGTCTAGGAAGAACAGAATTAAACTTTTTTTTTTTTTCAAATGGAAATGGCATTTTCTCTATTCAGATCTCAGAGGACAAGGAGAAAGTAATAATTTTTATCTCTAATTAAATGTAGACTTATTTTTTCTAAACTGAAAACAGTTCAAATAACCAAGAAACAAAGTGTAAAAGTTGAGAAAGCTGAGGCCTTGAGAGGCATAGAAGGCCACTGGAGACCTTCCGGCTTACCAAAGCGTGGACAGTATGTTTCCCCTTCCCTCGTAATTGTAACTTGGAATAAGATAGTCAAGATTTGATTCCTTTCAAAATTCATAGTTTTGGAATTTAAAGACGTTTTGGTTTCAAATATCTCAGTTCCCAGAGGGAAAAATGTTTATTAATATTGGAAAATTGAGATTGTGTGAATTTTCAATGTCTGTATATTACATATTGGAATGTTAACATTTCTTCTGAACAAAATAATTCTTATTTTTGTTAAGTGGCAAACAGTACTATGATTGAGTTTGGGGGAAGGTTTTGGAAGGAAGACGAAAGAGAGAACCAAGATTAACAGAGCTGTTATTACGAGGCCTTAATAAAGGAGCTGAAAGTATATTAAAATATTCCCAACCCCTGGAGTGAAAGCCTAAGCAAAGCCCGCATCCCACAGACTGGGTTTTCCAGGGAGCATACTGAGGAAGGCACAGAAAATAGAGAAGCAGCAGAAACACCTAGGGGCACGCAGCTGCTGGTGTGCCGCTCTCCTTCCCCAAGAGGGCAGAGCCTCTCTAGACCTGACGTGCTGCCCAAAGTCCAAAAGCCACGGGCGACGATTGCCAGTCTGAGAGATGGGCTCAGTCTAACTGATGCACCAGGACATGTAACTCAGTGTTGTGCGATGATCATGAATTTCCAGGGAAGAAGGAAAGCAACCTAGCTTGTAAATAAAAGCCTTGAAGACTAATTGGGCTGAAGATGACTTTCTTAATTATTGCCCTCTCTTTTCTAGATGGAGAGCTTTTTCAAAAAATACCCAGATGCTGGAGCAGGAGAAAAACCTAGGGTGCAAGTGCTGGAAACAGTGAAAAACAATATTGAGTGGTTAAGACAAAATAGAAACACCATAAGACAGTGGTTTTTGGATTTACGTTAAGAATGGTTGATGTGTCCAAATATCATTTTAATTTTGTGAATCTATTGTTTCTCCTATTACATCTTTGGTGGCCGAATTTATAAGCACTGTGGAGGGAACCTTATACGCAGATACTGCTTTTGAAAAGTAATGTGTTTCTGTGTCTTGCAAAGCTTTTAAATTGTTCTTCTTTGTTTATGAAGGAAGATACTAATAGAGTAGTTAATGCACTCAGGGATTTCTTCTAAGTGTACTTCATAGGAGATTCTTTGCAAACTACAGAGAATTTAATAGCCATTTTCATGTCTCTAACTATCATTCTTTATATCTTAAATCTGTGAAAATAGAACAATTTGGTCTTAGCTTTACATTTTTAGTACCAAAGAAACACCCCTTAATCTTCTCTCTTGATTGATTTTTAAAGCTTAAATACCAGTACTTGAGGGACCAAAGTTATTATCTTAATTTTTATTTTATTATTCAGAATTACACATATTTAATATCATTGTATTCACATGTGTCTTACTCCTTTAAATGCTACCAAAGTAACCCAGGTTTAAATTTACTCATGAATTAGCCAAAGAAATGGCTATTGCCTTCACTATAAAATCAACAAGAGGATTCTGTTCTCCTTTTTAAAATAAATCTGAATGATTAACCTGAAGAAAATATGTTGTTTTCCAGTGTCACTTTACTTTCAAATAATAATGACTACAGCATTCCCCAAATAATTGAGCATGAGGCAAATGCAGTTCAAGAACCTGGCCTTTTTCATGCTTGGTACTCTGTCGCCCTGTTTCATTCCCTACAAAGCTCCTTCAAATACGCTATGACATTAGAGGGAAGATAGTGCTTAACTTTGCTCCGTGGATTTTAGAGAAAAAAGGCTAAATAATTGGAGACTGGTCAGGAAAGAGAGAAGGCTGATTATTCTATAAAACTAAATGGAATTAGAGTTTAGCTTTGATCTAACCTAGCAATCTAAGTGTGAAAATGAAGAATCCCATGTATGTCTCCAGCATGACTCTGCATATCTGAGGATATATCTTCTTATAGATAACTTTTATGTATAAGCCCTTAGATCCTAATCCATACAGAATAGCACTGATCAAATTTATATTCGTGACTTGATTAAAGACATCAGTTTTGTAGAAGCCAGTGGCAAGAATATGTTCAATATGGCACTTGATGCCTAGTAGATCCACAATTTAAGTCCACTAGACAGCAAAGAAGGTAAATGACTATATTTCAGTCTGCTATATCTAGAAAATCTAAATTTATTTGGAACTTACAGAAGTATAAAATAATTTAAGATTGATTTGATGATAATTGAAGCACATGAAAACAATCAAAATCTTAGCTTTGACTTTATCTACATAATAATGTACCTTAATTAAATGTTCTCATTCTTTGTAAACTTTCCTACTGCTATTTTTTTAATTATTGCTTCTTAATCTACACAGCTAAACTGACAAATTCAAAGCAGACTCGGGAGGGGGGAGGATTAAAAAAAAAAGAAATTTCCAGACCAGGACTTTTAAAAATATTATTTTAAATGACTTCAGAAGAAAAAACACATTGACACCATAAAGCATCAGGAAAGCCCTACTATCCTCATGAGGTTTAACACCCTAACTTCAAATTAATCACAATCAAAACCAGCACTTGAAGTCTATGTATTGTTTCAAGTCAACAAATAAGAGGGGTTTGTCCTGCTTTATGTAATAAACACATTTTTTAAAGAAAAATATAAGTTTGAGGGGGATGGTAAATAAAACAATTCCAACTTGCCTCCAAGTCATTCTGTTTCATTCCATTTTAAGCACTAACATGGAAAATGAATTGTTTAGTTCTCTTTGCACCACGCAAAAGAACTGTGCACACTCTGTCATAATAACTTCACTAGTCCATTAGGCCCTTCTCAAACAGCATCTGCTTTTTAAAAGGCTGATGACCGATAGACCTATGCCAAAAACAATTTACTACTCTGCTTGCTTGGTTTGTCCTGATTTCCACAAGGGAGGAAAATTAGTATATTGTTTCCAAAATTCAACTGTAGTAAGCCATCAACTTTAAAAAATTAACTGGAAGAAATGATCAGCAAGGTCATGTAGCAAGGAGCAGGGCCAGTGTTATTGCCTTGGACCTAGGCAGTCTACTCCTGTATTCCAGATCATTGCCATGCACATAAATATAAACTAGGAGTTCAAATAATAAACCAAGAACATAAAAGTGACGGGAAGGTCTGGGAAGCAGACACATACAGTTGGGTTGAAGGCAACAGTATTCCTATAGTTCATCCTCTCTGTTGATAAAGTGTTAGTCCCAAAATAGGTAAATGTAAGGTGGGAACAAAAATCTAGAACAGTAATTCTTAAAAGGAAATTGAGAACAAGGAGGGAACAGAAAGTAGGGGAATAAAATTACCAGTGGAGCTTTCTAAAACATTAGCAAATAATAATAATAGCAAACTTTTTTTAAACCAAGCACTGTTCTAAACACTAGCACTCCACATACCTTAATTTCTATATTTACATTTACAAAAACCCCATGAAGTAGGTACTTTAATATCTTATTTTACAGACGGAGAAACTGAGACAGAGAAGTTGTATGGCTTGAGCCATAAAGTAGTGTCTGGCACCAGCCCGGATTTCGAACCTAGGCAGTTTATCACCAGAATCTATGTTCTTAACCACAGTGTTAGAATAGAAACATGTGCTTTAAAATTGGAGTGATCTGATGGGGTAACTGGGTGATGGGCATTAAGGAGGCCACCTGATGTAATGAGTACTGGGTGTTTTATACAACTGATGAATCACTGAACTCTACCTCTGAAACTAATAATACACTATATGTTAATTAATTAAATTTAAATAAATAAAATAAAAAATAAAAAAAATAAATTGGAGTGATCTGGATTTGAATCTCAACTCCTTGGTAGTCAACTACCTTAATCTCTCTGTTGCTCAGTGTCCTCATCTATAAAGTGGGGATAAAAATAATAACTACCTTAATGGGTTGCTGTGAGAATGAAATGCAAGAATGCAGGTAAAGCCTTAATGTATGGGAAATAATTACCGAATACACAGTAGGTGCTTTTATTGTCATTATTATGGCTCCTAGTCCCCACTTATGACACTAGTTTGGATAACACAGTAAACTTGGGTTCAAGAATAACCAAACCTCAGCAAGTGAAGGCACTAAGGAGAGGCAGTGTGTCTGACTGTGGTATAGTTCACAAATCGTTCCTGCCCTTCCCTGGGAAGGATCCCATTATCTCACCCCACTGAAGTCTAGCATGGGTATGTGACTTACTGTGGCTGGTGAAAGATGAGTAAAAGTGATGTATGCTGATTTGAGTAAAAAATGTCCAAAGTCAGCACATGTTTGCCATGCCCTCCGTTTTTCTTCTGCCATTAGATCCAGCAATGTTCCAGATAAGGGTGCCTCTATTCGTCTGAATTCCAGAATGAAAACAGCATGGAGCAGAATGTAGCCAGCACACAGTGCACCTGCACTGTGAGTGAGAAATGCCCTTTGTTATTGTAAACCACTGAGATTTTGAGGTTGTCTGTCCCTCAGCATAATCTAGCCTAATCTGTCTAGTATGAACACCAAACTAATGTGGTATTCTACCATAGTTATTTTTGTCCAGTTCTCTCACTTTAAATTATATGAAATTTAAATGTCAGTGCCCTTAAATAAAGTTTTATTGAAACATGGGTACAGGCATTCATTTACATATTAATTATGGCTGTGCTGTGTGGTTGCCACCAGAGAGCTTATGGTCCCCAAAGCCTAAAATAGTTACCTTCTGGGTCCTTTCCAGAAAAAGTTTGCTGACCCTGCTGGATCTTATTATCTTTACTTCTTCCCTCCTTTAGCATTCAATTCTTTTGCCTTTTCCCCCCTTCTTCCATACTCCAACCCAAAGTTTCTCAACATTGGCACTTTTGACTTGTGGGGCCTGTGAATCCTTTGTTGTGGGGGGCAGTCCTATACATGCTAGAACGTTTAGCAGCATCCCTGGCCTTTATCCTCTATTTGCCAGTAGTCTTCCCCCATCGCCACATGTCTCTAGACATGGCCAAGTGTCCTGTAGGAGGCCAAATCTCCTCCGTTGAGGATCACTGCCTAACCTTAAACTTGTGAATAATGTTGTGGGCATTATTTAGCCAAAGTAAATGACAGGCGAGGAGGGTGTAGAAATTTGAAGACTCTTGAAAGGAGAAAGAAGTTTGGGGAAAGGAACTACTAATATTAAAAAATATCTATGATAGGGGTGCCTGGGTGGCTTAGTCAGTTAAATGTCCAACTCTTGATTTTGGCTCATGTCATGATCTCAGGTTCATGAGATCAAGCGCCATGTGGGGCTTTGTGCTGGGCATGGAGCCTGCTTAAGATTTTCTCTCCCTCTCCATCTGCCCCTCCCCACCCTCTCCCTCTCCCTCTTTTTCTCTTTCTCTTTCTCTCTCTCTCCCTCTCCCTTTTTCTCTCTCTCTTTCCCTTTCAAAAAAAAAGAAAAAATATCTATTATATTATATCTATTATATTGTTTTAGGTACCGGTTGGCCTAGATTCAGGAATGGACTTAGAAGATAGATGGAAGGGGGGAGACTGGGTGGCCCAGTCAGTTCAGCCTCTGACTCTTGATCTCAGCTCTGGTCTTGCTCTCAGTGTTGTGAGATCAAGCTCCATGTTGGGTTCCATGCTGGGCATGGAGCCTACTTTAAAAAAAAGAAAAAATAGAAGACAACTGGAAGAAAAATTGAGTCAGGGGATTAATGGAGTGGGGTGAAACACATGGGGCAAGGAGAATGTGGACGTCATTGACTAACTTCAGCAAATGACAATACCTTGACCTGATACTCCCCTGGAAAGCCTTTGCTACTTTGCTACTTACCTGAATAAAATGTTTCTTTCCTAATGGCAATTTAGGTTGTCTGATTTGAATTGTATCTGACAAAGTACTAGACGTTGTCTATTATAACTGCGCTTCCATTTCTCCCATGTTCTCTATTCCCATCCTCCTGTATTGCCAAGCTGGAATGCCAAAAATGACACTTCCCTGGCTTCCACATGATTTAAGTTCTGCCAATGATAAGCACTTCTATGAGACTTGAAAGAAAAGAGGCTGTTCTTCCTCTTCAGGAGAGTGCAGGGGAAAGCAGTTTCTGGGGTAGATGTGAGTTGACAGCTTCTGAACTCATGTGTATTTGCTATCTCTATGGTGCAGGGAAGCTCTGATGAGACACTCATAGTTTACTCACTTCTGGGTGATACTAGCAGTGTCTGATCTCTGGAGAAGAATGGTGGTGATATGCAACCTTGAAACCAGAAGCCTGGCACTAACCCTCTTCTTCTATTCCTCCTGCACTTTTAATGATGTATAAGTGCCTACTGCCTTGTATTTGATCTTTTTCTGCTTGGTATATATACAGTATTTTCTGAACTGACCCTTGAGTGATACAAAGTGTAACTACAGATTTTGTTTGGGTTTATGTTTCCATTTTACCCTGTGCTCCTTTCCTGCCATTGTCCTTAGCATATAAAAAGCTCCACACTGGGTCCGTTGCTTGGCACAGACTGATGGACTGGATTGACCCTCAGAGAGTCCATTCCAGTCTCAATGAGTTTTAGAATATAGGAGAAATTATGATAGGCAGCATTTGAGACAGACTGATATCTGTAATCAAGGGAAAAAATCTGGAGCGGTATGTTTCCCTTTTGCGTTGGGATATATAGGAACGCTAGAATGCATCACTGATAAACCATCAAATTTGACTTCCCCAATTCCTCCAATGTTAAACATAGAGTTACCAAATGATGTGGCAATTCCACTACTTACAATATACCCAAGAGAGTTGAAAATGTAAGTCCACACAAAAACTGATACATGACTATTCAAAGAATCACTCATAATAACCAAAAAGTGGAAATAATCCAAATGTCCATCAACTGATGAATGGATAAACAAAAGGTGGTATAGCCATACTCTAAAGAGGAATGAAGTAGTATGATATATACCTTAACATGGGTGAAATTTGAAAACATTATGCTAAGTGAGAGAAGCTAGTCACAATAAGTATATTTCTATTTTTATGAAATGTCCTAAATAGGCAAATCTGTAGAGACAGAAAGTAGATTAAGTGGTTGCCAAGGGCTCAGGAAGAGCATATGGGAAGTGATTGCTAATGCTTTCTTTTTCAGATGATGAGAATGTTCTAAAATCAGATAATGGTGAGGCACCTGGCTGACTCACTCAGTAGAGCATATGCAACTCTTACTTTCAGGGTCGTGAGTTCAAACCCCATGTTAAAAAAAAAAAACCATGTTGGGGGTGGGGCCTACTTAAAATTAAAAAATAAAATAAAATAAGATAAGGGTTATGGTTGCACAAGTCTAAATATACTGAAAACCACTGAATTGTAATACTACTTTAAAAGGTTGAATTTTATGGTATATTAATTATATCTCAATAAAGCTGTTACAAAAAAAGTTGTCTTCCCTTTTTGGAGTCTCACTAAACTAAGTCACACAGTAGTACTGGCTCATGAGAAAGCCTTATATTCTCTGCAATAGATAGTGGAAATTTAGTGGCATAAGCACCAAGTGCTTATGAAGTTTGTCTCTTTAAAATTGTTTCTACTTCCCGATTCAAGAATTTGCATTATTAATTCTAAAAGACCCTTATATTTTTATTCACAGATTAAGCTGTTTTTTTAAATTGCATTTTTCATCATTAGGATTCCATGTGATCTTGACAGAACTAAAAATCACAGTGCCTCATTTCCCACATCTCCCACCCTTCCCACTATGGTGCCCCATCGCCATGATGCTCAGGAGTGACCACTTGACCCAAGCAGACCAAATTAATGTATTCTGGGGTTATGATATATGGATATTAGAGAAGTCCTCTTTCTCCTGGGGTTGCTGAGATAGAAGATTCCTGGGCCATTCTTGGTCATCTTACTACCACATGGAGAGAAGCCAAGTGAAAATTGCAGAGCTACGAGAGGAAAGACACAGAATCCTGATGACATTACTTGAGCCCCTGAATCTGTCTGTATGTAGGCATCCCTTAGATCTTTGAAAAAAATGAACCTATAAATTTTCCCTATATTTAAACTAGTTTAAATTGAGTTTCTGTCACTTTCAATGAAAAGAACCCCAATACTATGTTCCCTCACATTCTCCCAGAAAAATTATATAGCTAGAGGAGAATGCTATGGAGGATACATTGTTAAGGCTAATAGAAAGGGTCAACAATTTTTACTGGATGGAAGAAAGGAAGGAAGGGAGAGAGAGAGAAAAGAAAGGAAGAAGGGAAGGATAGAGAGAGGAAGGGAGCACTTTAGTCGGAAAGGAAGGAAAAGTAAGAAAGTGGTCATAATTACTATGACATATCTGCATGTAAATGGAAGAACTCTTCTAATTTGTTTTCTAATATTCCCATAGCATTTTCCCCTCCATTTGAAAACTGAGATAGAAAAATAAAATAATAACCCTAATAACTGAGATCAATGTTATATTCATTATCATGAAAACAAAAGAAATCCATCATTAAACATCCAACGCCATGGGGAGAACAAGTAAAAGAACCACCTCTCCTCCCTGCAAATAAACTGAGAAGAGATACTGAGAAAAGAAGCTAAACCACATGAAGAAGAAAAAAACTTGTTTAAAGAAGCAGGATAAAACACATAACCTATAAGATACATGTTTGTTAATTCAAGCATGTGTCATATTGTATTATGTGTTTTAAAATGCCTACGGAGAATTTTAGTTTTTATGATAGATATCAATTTATTTTTTTAAGTTTTAAGTATGTTACTTTTCTATGAGAAGGAAAACGGCGGTCAATTGCAAAGCTTCATTCTGTGTCTTTGAATCCTTGCCCTTTTCTGTAATGATACATACTTGTCTAGTTAAAAGAATGTGATCTTATAATCTAAGAAAGGATAAAGTCCAGAAGTGGAAATGAGGGCAACATATTTTTGGAGAATACCTCATAATGCTTTTATTTAAATTTTCTATACATTTAATGTACATAGTCAGTGTTCCTCTCAACCAAAGAGTTACTGTCTATATTTTTGTCAGTCTAAGACTTACTTTCCTACATCAAAAATGATAACTACTAAAAGGGAATGCTCCTAACAGACATGCATAGAACATTCCACCCAACAACTATTTAGTACACATTCTTGATAAGTGCACCCGCAACAATCTCCAGGACTGACCATGTGTTAGGACAGAAAACAAGCTTCAATAAATTTAGGAGAATTGAAATCATACAAAGTGTGGCCTCCAACAGAAAGTCAAAAACAAAAGGAAATTTGGGAAATTCATAAGTACACAGAAATTAAACAACACACTCCTAACTAACCAATGGATCAAAGGAGAAATCACAAAAGAAATCAAAAAATAGCTTGAGATGAATGAAAGCAAGATCACAACACACTAAAAGTTATGGGATGCAGCAAAAGCAGTCTCAGAGAGAAATTCATAGCTGTGAACATTTATATTAAAGCCAAGAAAGCTTTCAAATCAATAACCTAAGCTTCCACTTTGAGAAACTAGAAAAAGAGGAGTAAATTAAAGCCACTGGAGGAAAGGAAATAGTAAAAATTACAGTAGTAATAAATGAAAGTGTTAAAATAAAAAAAAATTAGAAAAACGAAGACCAGCCCTGAAAATTCCCTGAGCAGACAAAACCAGTTTACTCATACAAAGCTTAGCTTAGTTTATTTTGCCAGACTAACTTGACCTGGGTCATTTCTTATGTATACCTCTGAAAATCATGAAAAGCAAAATGTCAATTGCCTCCCAAAGTTGATATGAGGTAACCCCTGACCAATTCCCTGTCACTTAAGAAAATTCTAATATAATCAATGACGGTGAAGAATCAACAGTCACTGTGGGCTCACTATGTAAGCTGCTATGCTCTTGAGTCTTGCTCCATGTTTTGGTTTGAGTGCTTCTGGTTTGCAAACTGTCTTTTTGATGTGTGCACATTTTACTAATTACTACTTTGGTAATTCACTGGTTTTACTTCTGTTGTTTATGAATTTTGGACATTTCATGGCATCAGAAGTGGGATCCAAAGAAGATCCCGAATGACTCCAAGGCCAGTGAGCAAACAGGTGCTGGTATTCACAGAGGCCACTGAGCTTTCACTGCTTTCTCACCAACCCTGGAATTTGAGGATCTGTCTTGGTTCTGAGCTCTGTTCTCTCGGCATTTTGAGCTCTCCAACTTTATTGTGCATACCTATATTTTGTTTATTGAAGCTTCTTGGTACGTCCAATTTGTTCAAAAAGGTGTTTAAAACATGTGATTCCATGTGTTTTAGAACAGTTGTTAGAAAACAGAGCTGCTCTTAGTTAAAAGGTCTTAGGGAATCCAAAGGCAAAGTTGGCTTCCACCTAGTCTACGGACCAGGATCTTGTGCCTTTTTGGAAAAAGGGTGAACTTTTGGAATTGTAGGGGCCACTTTGGGGAATCTTTAACTTAGGGAAGTCCACCTTAAGGGGCACCCTTAAAAGAGAGAATTCCAAACCTCTCAGAGACAATGGAATGCATTCTTTGATTAGTATGCAGAAATTTCTAAAAGACAAATTTCAAAAAACAGCTCTAAAAGGATCCTTATAGCATGAAAATAAAAAATCTTTAGTAAAAACTCTTGGCCATCTGAGCATAACCTTAATTTAGTCCATCTTCCAGAAACACAATTTGGATCCAACTGTTGAGTTTTGTATGTGAGACATGGCTAAAATTTTTCAAACAAAAGTTATATCTGTGTCCATCTATATGTTTATGTATGTCTATGTATGTACGTTACAGATATGTGATATTTTTCTACTTCTGAATAGTATTGCCAAAATTAATTTGTAAAGAGCTCCATTTAATTGGCTTAAAGAAAATTAAGCATTTATACAAATCATGTACACTCTCAGAAACATAGAAACTAACCCAAACGTTTTTCAAGTTCACATGATCTGGGATAATCTTTGATAAATAAAAGCTAGTTTAAGTTTGTTGGTTTAATAAAAACAAGCATGTGTTCAGAGTTGTCAATATTAAAATGTAATGCAAACATGCAACTTTTCTGCCTGTGTTTAGGAATCAAATAAGCTCATCCTACTTCTATACCTTCAAAGTTTGTCAACAAGAAAAATAAGATAAAAGTTAACTGTTTAATGTCTAATCCAAGCATAATTGTTAAAACAAGTAATTTAAATAAATGTAAATAAGATAAAAAATTTATATTAAGTCAAACTAAATAATGGATACTCATTGCATATTTAAATCATTTCAAATAAGATAAACATTAAAGGCTAAACATAAGTTTATCTATTTCTGGCTTTTAAATTTTTTCAGGGAGACAAAAGATATTTGGGTCTATTAATAAACATGTTTTGTACCACACTGAAAAATTTACTATGAGGAAGAATATACTTTTAGAAATTATGAAATATATTTATAAATTTTCCAGTTCACAGTTAATACTCACTTTCTTTATATGGTTACTTTCTTTCACCTTTATTATTTCTAGTAGCTTCCTTTCCCACTTGGTATGTTAGTCATAATTCTAATAATTATCTTAAAGTATATTGTATGTCACAAAAATAACCAAATTTACTTATCAATTGCATCATTTTTTGTGTGTATATGTATGTGAACTCTCACCAGATCTTTAACCGTGGCCATTTTTAAGTCTTTTGTCATTTACAGACAATTATTGTTTTACACTGATGTTTATGCAAAAGTGTTCCTGCAAAAGTGCCTTATCTTCAAAGAGATTCACAGAAAAGACACTGACAGGTACTCTAAAATGCAGGTTTCTGATAACTTAAAGATTGTACACTGAAACTGGGTAAGAATTTTTTTTAAGCTATTTTTATTTATTCACTTGAGAGACAGAGAGAGAGAGCACTCAAGCTAGTGCATGAGCAGGAGATTGAGGGAGGGGAAGGGCAGAGGGAGAGGCAGACTCCCCACTGACCAGGGAACTCCCCGTGGGGCTGTATCCCAGGACCCCCAGATCAGGACCTGAGCCAAAGGCAGACGTTTAACCGGCCAGGCACCACCCAGGCGCCCCTGGGTAAGAATTTCTAAAACTTTAATGGAAAACCAATTGATTCATAAAGATGCTAACCCAAGATCAAACAAAACAATAACACCAAATGAACTGATAAAGATAATTATAATTTTTATGACTTTATTTAAAACATCACTAATTCTTTAATGCTTTCTTTTTCAGATTTAAAGGACTCCCTTTTCTCCTCTCTTTCAAGCTATGCATAATTTATAGCGATTTGGTAAAGTGGATCTTTGCAATGAAGGTTGAAATATTTATCCTTTTCTCATTACCTGATCCCTCCAGTATTAAGAAACTCTTATTAAATATTCTTATTTTTCATGACAATACATGTATTTGTGTAAGTTCAGTAAGAATTTGTTCTCCTGGGGTGCCTGGAAGGCTCAGTTGGTTAAGCGCCTGCCTTCAGTTCACGTCATGATCCCAGAGTCCTGGGATGGAGACCCACATTGGGCTCCCTGCTGCTCCCCCTACTTGTACTCTCTCCCTCTCTCTCTGTGTCAAATAAATAAAATCTTAAAAAAAAAGAATTTGTTCTCCTTGTAACAGGACACAATTAGACAAGTCCTTGGCTTGAGTTCCTAGCCTCAGGAAGCTTTTGAAAATTGAATCTGAAGTTCCTTATAAAAATTCCAGCAATGCAGGGGTGCATGGGTGGCTCAGGTCATGATCCTGGGGTCTTGGGATCAAGCCTTGAGTCGAGTCAGGGTCTCCCCCTCCCTCTGCCCACTGCTCCCCTGGCTTGTGCTCTCTTTTTCTGTCAAATAAATAAATAAATAAATAAATAAATAAATAAATAAATAAAATCTTTAAAAAAGAAAAAGAAAATTCCAGCAATGCAGATTTAAAAGAGGTATATAGTTTATCACTCTTCTTGCTGAACTTATGTAAATAATGAGTCCAAGTTTATTGAAAGCAGACTTAATTTGCAAACAAATCAGTCTTACTACAGTTATCTTTGACAGAAATGGGAGTGATTATAGAAAAATTATGCTTTCATCATACACCTTTGTTGATATCAGATTCTAGTCCTGCTAACTATCTTTGAGGTTTTGTTTTCCACCTGGAAAACTGGACTGGATCCTGAATTCTTCTGGTTTTCTCCAATATTAAGTTAGTACTCTCCAAACTAACATTTCCAATTTTCTCCCACTCTTTCCACTTGGAATCACCGGGGAACTAAAACTGTCCTTTTCTCAAAGTCATGCAAGCTAATGCTGGACAACTTGATACAACCTTCAGAGAAACCATCACAATAGCCCATGTGTGGACAAACTTCATGTCTGCTGCTAATAGCACTCAGAAAGATCACCAGGGCAATTCAAACTGCAAACCAGGAAAATCTGTCAGATTGCCACCTCACCCCATCTGAAGATGCGTAGAGAAACTGACACCTAGAAATTTTCTCAACTGACCGCTCTCTAAACTTAGAGACTGAATTTTTAATTTGCTCATACTATTAACTTTGTTTTTCTTTTGTTTCCATAGATATGCCAACTTAAAAAATTATTACCCACGAGTTATTTAATTGGTTAAATCTTGAGTCCTGGGAATCTGTGCTCCAGGAAATTTTTCAGTCCTTGGCTATTATTCTCTGTGTACTCATCATTTTAACTTCTCTAGTGTGTTCTTGAGGTTTTTAAAAGTGTGTCAGTGGCCCCTCACTTGCCAAATGGTATCCATTAGGATCAGACAACTGGATGAAATCAACAACAACCACACAAAATGAAAACTACATGGCTCTCCAGCCTAACCATGCAACTAATAAAAACAGTGGACATGTGATTCTTCAACCTGACCACATCAGCAGTGGTAACTGAGAATAACATTGTATTGCTTGGTCATACTCTCAGCTTGCTGATAGAATGACCAAAATGGGAGATTTGTTAAAATAAAAAACCAAGAATAGCCTTGAATATTCCCTGAACAGACAAAACCAGTTAAGTTGTACAAAGATTAATTTAGCTTATTTTATTTTATTTTTTCTTTAATTTTTTATTGTTATGTTAATCACCATACATTACATCATTAGTTTTTGATGTAGTGTTCCATGATAATTTAGCTTATTTTAAAAGACTAACTTGACCTGAGCCAGTTCTTGCCTATGCCTCTGAAAATCATAAGCAAAATTTAAATTGTTTCCCAAGGTTGATATGAGGTAATGACTGACCAGCTCCCCATCATTTGAAGAAATTCTAATATTATAACCAATCACTGTGAAGAATAAACAGCCACTGTTCTCTCACTATATAAGCTGCTTTATAACAATATACCCCTGAACCTCATTCCATGCTTTGGTTTGAGTGCTCTCAGTTTGCAAACTGTCTTTTGGTGGGTGCACAATAAATTTTAATCAATTAGTACTTTGGTGATTCGCTGGTTTTACTTCAGCTATTTCTGAACTTTTGACCAAACAAAGAATAGAAAATAATAGAAGAAATCAATGAAACAAAGAATTGGTCCTTTGAAAAGAACAACAAAATTGACAAATCTTTGGCTAGACCGACCAAGAAAAAAAGTGAGAACACTCATATTACCAAAATCAGGAATGAAAGAGGAGCCATCACTACCAACTTCAGAGAGATAAAAAGGATTAAAGAGAAGACCATACACAACTGTATGTCAACATATTAGATAAATTAGGTGAAATGAACAAATTCCTAGAAAAACACAAACTATGAAACTGTCTCAAGAAGAAACAGATAATCTGAATAGACCTATAACAAGTAAAGAGATTGATTTAGTAATAAAGCACTTTGCACAAAAGGGGCATCTGCGTGGCAGAGTCAGTTGAGTCTCAGACTCTTGGTTTCAGCTGGTGTCATGATCTCAGGGCTATGAGATCAAGACCCACGAGGGTTCCACGCTCAGCGTGGAATCTGCTTGAGATCCTCTCTCCCTCTCCTTTTGCCCCTCCCCCCACCCTTGCTTTCTCTAAAATAGATAAATAAATCTTTAAAAAAATGCAGATTCTGATTCTATAGGTCTAGAGTGTGACCTGAGAATCTGTATTTAAGGAAAAAAAAAAACACTTTCCACAAAAAAAAGGCTAAGATAAGATGGCTTCCCTCGTGAATTCTACCAAACGTTTAAAGAAAGATTAGCATCAATCCTTCACAAACTCTTGCAAAAAATAGAAGAGGAGGGAGTACTTCTCAAGTCATTCTATGAGGTCATTTTTACTCTGATATTAAAACCAGGCAAAGAGCTCACAAAAAGAAACCCCAAAACTACAGACCAGTATCTCTTTTGAATCCAGACACAAAGATCCTCAACAAACTACTAGTGAACAAAATCTAGCAACATAAAAAAAAAATTAAAGACCAGGACCAGTGCCAACTGGAATTTATCCAGGAAAGTAAGGTTGTTCTGACTTACGAAAATCAATCAATAATATACCATGTTGACATAAGAGACAAAATACACGTGATCATTCCCATAGATGCAGAAGAAACATTTAACAAAATCCAGTACCCCTTCATGATAAGATATTCAACAAGCCAGTAATTAAAAGGAACTTCCTCAACCTGATAAAGGGCATCTATGAAACACCAACAGCTAACATCACACTCAGGTAAAAGACTGAATGCTTTCCCCCTAAGATCAGTAACAGGACCAAAATGTTCACTCTTGACACTTAACATTGCAGTAGAGGTTCTAGCAAGGATAATTAAGGGGAAAAAAAGCATCCACATTGGAAAAATAAAATGATGTCCATTATCACATCATATCACATCATTATCACAACATTTCTTATATAGAGAAAATTGTAACACACACACCACACACACTCACATGCTCGCACACACACACACACACACACACACACACACATAAGTACTACTAAATGAGTTCAGCAAGATTGCAGAATAGGTCAATATATATGTATTTTTATATACTAGCAATAAAAATCTGAAAATGAAATTAAAATCAACTTCATTCTAAGACCATCTAAAAGGATAAAATACTTAAGAATAAATTTAATAACAGAAGTCTAAGACTCATACACCTAAAACTATAAAACACTGTTGAAAAATTAAAGATCTAAATAAATGGAAAGACATCTCAGGCTCATAAATTGGAAGACTTATTTGTTAAAATGGCAATACTCCCCAAATTGATCTACAAATTCAACATGATCTCAGTGAAATTGGAGCTTACTTTTTTGTAGAAATTGACAACATGATCATAAATTTCATATGGAAATGTGAAGGACACAAAATAGCCAAAGGAATTTTCAAAAATAAGAACAAAGTTGAAGAACTCACATTTCTCAATTTTAAAACTTACTATACAGCTAGAGTATCAATATAATGTACCTCCATAAGGACAGAAATATGTCAGTAGAATAGAATTGACAGTCCAGAAATAAATCATTTACAGTCATTGGATTTTTGAGAAGGGTGTCAAGACACTTCAATGGGGAAAACAACAGTCTTCTCAACAAATGGTAGTGGGATAACTGGATATACATATGCAAAAACAATAAGGTTGGACCTCTTCCACCATACACAAAAACGAACTCAAAAAGCATCACAAATCTAAGCACTAAAACTACAGAACGGCTAGAACACATAGGAGTAAAATCTTTGTGATTTGGGATTAAACAATGGTTTCTTAGATATGATACTAAAAGCACAAGCAACAAAAGAAAAAATAAATTAGAATACATCAAAATTCAAAAATTTCCTGCTGCGAATGATACTATCAAGAAAGTGAAAAGACAACCCACAGTATAGAAGAAAATATCTGCAAATTATACATCTGATTAGGGATTGGCATACAGTATAAACAACTCTTACAACTCAAAAATAAAAATAAAAATAACCCAATAAAAAATGGGCAAAAGATTTGAATAGACGTTTCTCTAAAGATATAAAAATATCCAAAAAGCACATGAAAAGAAATTCAACATCATAAGCCATTAGTGAAATGCAAATTAAAACCACGATGAGATACCACTTCACACCCACTAGGATGGCAATAATAAAAAAAGACAGGCAATAACAACTGTTGGCAAGCATATGGAGAAATTGGAACCTTCATACATTGCTAGTGGGAATGTAAAATGTTGCAGCTGCTTTGGAAAGCAGTTTGGCAGTTCTTCAAAATATTAGACATAGAGTTATTATATGACCCAGCAATTTTACTCCTAGGTATATATCCAAGAGAAATGAAAACGAATGTCCACACAAAAACTTGTACACAAATGTTGATAGCAGTATTATTCATAATAGTGAAAAATGGAAACAACCCAAATGATGAATGGATTTAAAATATAGTATATCCATGGGTTAAGTAGGTGAATTAAGGAATGCAATTATTGTAAATGAGCACCAGGTGTGGTATGGAAGTGTTGAATCACTATGTTGTGCACCTGAAACTAATATAATACTGTATGTTAACAATTGTAATTAAAATGAAACCTTAAAAAAAAAGCCAAAGAAAATAAATACAGTATATCTGTATAGTGGAATATCACTGAAAAGAAATGAGGTTCTTTATTTCTCTTTCTTTCCTTTCCTTCTTCCTTCTCTTTCTTTCTTTCTTTAAATTTTGTTCGTTAACATACAGTGCAATATTGGTTTCTAGAGTAGAATTCAGTGATTCATCACTTACATACGACACCCAGTGCTCATCATAATAAGTGCTCTCTGGAATAGCCATCACCCATCTAGCCATCCACCTCCCTCCATCAACCCTCAGTTTGTCCTCTATCATTAAGAGCCACTTAGGGCTTGTTTCCCTCTCTCCTTTTTTCCTTTTCCCCCTTCACATATGTTCATCTGTTTTCTTTCTTAAATTCCATATATGAGTGAGATCATATGGTATTTGTCTTTCTCTGACTGACTTATGTCACTTAGCATAATACACTCTAGCTGCATCCATGTCATTGCAAATGGCAAGATTTCATCATTCTTTTTGATGACTGAGTAGAACTTCATTGTATGTATATACAACATCTTCTTTATCCATTCATAAGTTGATGGACATTTGGACTTTCTCCATAGTTAGCTATTGTTGATAATGCTACTATAAATGTCCAGGTGCATGTGTCCCTTCAAATCTATATTTTTGTATTCTTTGGGTAAGTATCTATTAATGCAACTGTTGGATCATAGGGTATTTTTAACATTTTGAGGAACCTCCAAACTGTTCTCCAGAGTGGCTGCACCAGTTTTCATTCCCACCAACAGTGTAAGACAGTTCCCCTTTCTCTACATCCTCGCCAGCACATGTTGTTTCTTGTGTTGTTAATTTTAGCCATTTTGACAGGTGTGAGGTGGTATCCACATTTTGTATTTCCCTGGATTTGTATTTCTCTGATGATGAGTGATGTTGAGTACCTTTTCATGTGTCTGTTAGCCATCTGGATGTCTTCTTTGGAAAAATGTCTATTCATGTCTTCTGACCATTTCTTAACTGGGTTATTTGTTTTTTGGGTGTTGAGTTTGTAAGCTCTTTATAGATTTTAAATACTAGTTCTTTACCTGATATGTCATTTGCAAATATTTTCTCCCACTCCATAGACTGCCTGTGGATTGTTTCTTTTGCGGTGCAGAGGCTTTTTATCTTGATGAAGTCCCAATAGTTCATTTTTGCTTTTGTTTCCCTTGCTTCCGGCAATGTGTCTAATAAGAAGTTGCTACAGCTGAGGTCAAAGAAGTTTCTACCTGTGTTCTTCTCTAGGATTTTGACAGTTTCCTGTCTCACAATTCGGTGTTTCATCCATTTTGAATTTATTTTTGTGCATGTTGTAAGAAAGTGGTCCAGCTTCATTCTTTTGCATGTTGCTGTCCAGTTTTCCTAACACCATTTGTTGAAGACTGTCTTTTTTCCATTGGGTATTCTTTCCTGCTTTGTCAAAGATTTGTTGGCCATATAGTTTGTGGGTCCATTTCTGTGTTCTCTATTCTGTTCCATTGATCTATGTGTCTGTTTTTGTGCCAGTACCATACTGTCCTGATGACTACAGCTTTGTAATAGAGCTTGAAATCTGGAATCATGATGCCTCCAGTTTTATTTTTCTTTTTCAGAATTGATTTGGCTACTCAGAGTCTTTTGTGGTTCCATTAAAATTTTAAGACTGTTTGTTCTAGCTCTGTGAAAAATCCTGGTGATATATTGATAGGATTGCATTAAATGTGTAGATTGCTTTGGGTAGTATAGGCATTTTAACAATGTTTGTTATAATCCATAAGCACGGAATGCTTTTCCATTTCTTTGTGTTCTCCTCAATTTCTTTCACAAGTGTCTATAGTTTTCAGAGTACAGATCTTTTACCTCTTTAGTGAGGTTTATTCCTAAGTATCTTATTGGTTTTCATACAGTTGCAAATGGGACCAATTCCTCGATCTTTTTTTTTCTTTCTGCTACTTCATTGGTGTATTTGCTATTCCTTTTCTAGTTCCTTTTGGTGTAAGGTTAGGTCGTGTGTTTGAGACTTTTCTTGCTTCTTGAGATGGACCTGTGTTGCATTATACTTCCCTCTTATGACTGCCTTTGCTGCATTCCAAAGGTTTTGGTCTGTCATGTTTTCATTTTCACGTTTTTTTTTTTCCCTTTCTTCTTTAATTTCCTGGTTAACCCATTCATTCTTTAATAGGATGTCTTTTAAGCTCGATGTATTTGTGGTCTTTCCAATTTTTTCTTATGGTTGACTTCAAGTTTCACAGTGTTATGGTCTGAAAATATGCATGGTATGATCTCAATCTTTTGTAATTGTTGAGGGTTGATTTGTGATCCAGTATGTGATCTATTCTGGGGAATGTTCCATGTGCACTCAAGAAGAATGTGTATTCCACTGCTTTAGGATGAAATGTCCTGAATATATCTATTAAGTACAACTACTCCAATGTGTGATTCAAAGCCATTGTTTCTTTGTTGATTTTCTGCTTAGATGATCTGTCCATTGCTATGAATTGGGCTGTTAAGGTCACCTACTATTATTGTATTATTATCAGTGAGTTTCTTTATGTTTATTATTAGTTGATTTATATATTTGGGTGCTCCAAGTTTGGGGCATAAATATTTACAATTGCTAAATATTCTTGATGAATAGACTCTTTAATTATAATATAGTGCCTTTTAAAAAAAGATTTTATTTATTTATTTGACAGAAGGGTGGGGGGGAACACAAGCAGGGAAAGCAGGAGTGGGAGAAGCAGGCTTCCCACTGAGCAGGGAGCCTGATGTGGGGCTCTATCCCAGGACCCCTGGATCATGACCTGAGCTGAAGGCAGATGCTTAATGACTGAGCCACCCAGGTGCCCCTAATATAATGCCTTTCTTCATGTCTTGTTACAGTCTTTGTTTTAAAATCTAGTTTGTCTGATATAAGTATGGCTACTCCAGCTTTCTTTTGACATCCATTATGATAGATGGTTCTCCCTCACTTTCGATCTGGAAGTGTCTTTAGGTGTAAAATGAGTCTCTTGCAGGCAACATATAGATGGATCTTGTTTTTTAATCCACTCTGGTACCCTATGTCTTTTGATTGGAGCATTTAGTCCATTTACGTTCAGAATGATTATTGAAAGATATGAATTTAGTCCCATTGTGTTATGTTACCTATAGAGTTGGTGTTTCTCGTGATGTTCTCTGGTCCTTTCTAGTCTTTGTTGCTTTTGGTCTTTTTTTTTCCCTCCAGTCAGAGTCCCCCTTAAAATTTCTTGCAGGGCTAGTTTAGAGGCCATGAACTCCTTTAGTTTTTGTTTGTGTGGGAAACTCTTTATTCCTCCTTCTATTCTAAATGACAGCCTTGCTGGATAAAGAATTCTTGGTTGCATATTTTTCCCATTCAGCATGTTGAATATTTCTTTCCACTCTTTTCTGGCCTGCCAGGTTTCAGTGGACAGATCTGCTGTGAACCTGATCTGTTTTCCCATGTACGTTAAGGACTTTTTTTCCCCCTTGCTGCTTTCAGGATTCTTTCCTTTTCTGTGTATTTTGTGAATTTGACTATGATAGGCCGAGGTGATGGTTGGCTTTTGTTGACTTTAATGGGAGTTCTTTGTGCTTCTCGGATTTTGATGTCTGTGTCCTTCCCCAGATTAGGGAAGTTTTCAGCTATAATTTGTTCAAATAAGCCTTTTGCCCCCCTTTTTTTTTCTTCTCTTCATTTTCTGGGACTTCTATGATACAAATGTTATTATGTTTTAATAAGTTGCAGTACATTACCTTTCTTTCCCTCTTTTCAGCTTCATTATTTTCCATAGGTTTATCTTCCATATCACTGATTCACTCCTCTGCTCTGTCCATCCTCATTTTTATGGTCTCCACTTGGGACTGCATCTCAGTTATAGCATTTTTAATTTTGGTCTGACTAAATTTTAGTTCTTTAATCTCTTCAGTGAGGGATTCTCTAGGGTGTTCTATGCTTTTTTCAAGCCTAGCTGATATCCTTATAATCATTGTTTTAAATTCTGTTTCAGACATCTTACTTATATCTGTATTAATTAAACACTGGGCTGTGAGTACTACCTCCTGTTCTTTCCTTTGGGGTGAATTTCTCTGTCTCATTATTTTGCCAAGAAAAAAAGAAGAAGAAGAAGAAAGAAAAAGAAGAAACACACCAAAAAACAAACAAACAAACAAACAAACAAACCCAACAATAACAACAATTAAAAAAAACAGACTTGGGTGTGTTTGGTTAGCTTGTTAAAAGAATCTAGATCCCAAGATAAGAAAGAAAAAAAAAACAATGAAAGTAAACAAAGATAATTAAATAAATAAAGTATATATATATATAAATAGAAATTTAAAAATTAGTAAAAAAAATATTTGAAAAAATGAGAAAATAAAAAAACAATAAAAAATAAAAATACAAAGGAAACTAGATTCTATGATCAGTAAACTGTGTAAAAGAGTTGTATGTGCTGGTCTTTTGGGGGACGGGCCTGTAGCACTGATTCTCAAGTGGACTTGCCCTAGTGGAAGTGTGACTCCAGGGTGAGGGAGGTAGGGCTTGGTATAAGTGGCTCCAGACTCCATTAGGTGGTGCTATTTTACTCCCTGAAGGCATTCAGCACTGATGGATGGGATGAATATGGCTGTGCCCAGCCCTCTAGCCCCAGAGCTGAAAATTCATGCCCCCCACCACTTTTCAATAAGCCCTCACAGAAGAGCTGTCAATTACTTTTGTCTCCCCTGTTTCTGTCAGAAACCTGTGTCTGAGCTTTTTTATCACAGGCAAATGACTAAGTTTCAAAAATCCAAATTTTATGTACTCTGGCAGCATGGATCCATGCTGTTCCTCCCAGGGAGGGTCTCACCCCACTTCTGCCCTTTGCTGGACCCATCCCAGGAAGGCAGTCAGATGACTGTGCAGTGGTTCGCAGTTTATGGTAACACAGAGCAGAAAGTCAACACCTAGACTCACTGTTCTCAGCCAGCTTCCACACGTCTATGCCTGGGAACAGTGCAGCATTTAGGCACCATCTGTTCTTCTTGCAACCCAGGGTATCCTCAGACCATGGTGTCACACCTGGGATTCTGTTCTTCGTCTCTACTTGAGCTCCTTTAAGCCAGGCACATCCTCCACTGTAGCAGAATTCTATAAGTTCTGATTTTGTGCTCCATGGCTTACAATACTTTGCAGTAGCCCCTATAAGCAGGCTCCCTCCCCACCACCATATCCACAGCTATATCTCCCCCAAATTCAAGTCTCCACACCTCCTACCTTCCAAAAGGTGGTCATTTTTCTACTTGTAGACCTCCAGTTTTTGTTCTCTCAGACCTCCAATTGATTTCTCGGGTGTTCAGAGTGATTTGATAACTATCTAGCTGTAATTGAGGGAGGAGACAAGCTTAGGGTACCCCTAATCCTCTGCTATCTTAACTCCTCCCTCAGGATTGAAGTTCTGACACATGCTACAACATATATCTTGAAAAATCATTGAATTGTACACTTTAAATAGGTGAATTTTTATGGTATGTGAATTATGTCCAAATAAAATGTTTATAATCACCTAAGAATTGGAAAGAGAAAGAATATTCCTAAACACACAAAATCAAAATAAAGAGACGCCATTTTTTACCTATCAGATCAACCAAAATTAGAGATAGATAAAATTCACTGTTGGTAAGGGGGTGGAGAAATGGCTGGTGTCAGTGTGGATTAGAAGAGTCTTTGGAATGGGAATTTGTCCACACATTTTACAATTTTAAATATGCTTTTCCTTTGACCCAGCAATCCAATTTTTAGAGATTTATCCTATAGATCCTGCACAAAGACATTCTTAGTATACAAAGATGAAAAGATTTTCACCGCTTAGCTCCTGAAAGTAAAAACATGCCAGTCACTAAACTTGTTAAATAAATTATGTTTCCATACACTGGAATAAGACACCTGCATTCATACCCACCCATATGTTCTATCTTCTCTCCTATTATGGGTGACCTCCTAGCTAAGACCAAAGCACTAGGTTTCATCTTTATTCAACTTCACAAAGCAATGCACTGATAAACCTCTGTTTTCTCTCTCACATCAATAGTGTTTTCTTCTCTAATGGGTTCTTTACATTAGCAGAGAAACATGCTATTATTTCCCCCAAAATTAAAATATATATCTATTGACCCAATTTCTATTTCCAGATCCCTCCTATTTACAGCAAAATTTCTTTAAAGAGTTGTCTATGTCCATTTTAGAGAGTTTAGCAGAAATTATTGGATTTTAAGTGGCTAGGCCATTCGAGCTAGCAATTCTACTATTAGGATCCCTTTTAGATAAATCCTTATACATGTTTACCTAGAGATAATCTTTTATTTTTTTCAACCAATATTATAAAACACTTATTATGTCCAAGGACTGTGCTAAAAATTGGCACAGTTTCTCTTATCAGAGAATAAAAGACAAAAATAAAAGAAAAGAAAGAGTTATTTAGGCTCATTTAAAATTTCTCCCTTGAGCCCATTCCAGTGGTGCTTCATCCCCACTATTCCACGGAAACTGCACTTGTTGAGGTCACCTTGCTAAATTCAAAAGTCAATTCTCAATTAAAACAATTCTACAGAAAGCAGAAATAATAGAGTCCAAGTATACAGCTAATTGATAACTGGCTTAATCTGGAGTGAAATTTTAGAATTTCTAGACAAATGAAATGGACCATATTCTTCAGATAATCTCAAGAAACAGTGTTTTCAACAGAGTTTTGATGTGTTATCAAAATAGTAGTGAGTCTGAGTACAGATTTTTCTCTTTTGCTACTTTAATAGTCAGACGAACCGAGGGAAATGTTGACATATTCTTATGAAAGTTGAGAAGCAGCTGCCTGTATTGACGTCTACTCCAAAAGTAGAACCACTGCGCAAAGGTAAGACTTTCCCAGATAAGTGATTTTGTACCTATCTACTGTATACATAGGCTGATTATTAAGGTCCCCAAACTACAAGATATAGAATATAGCTCCAGTTGTTCAAGCCTGTAAAAGATTTAAAGAAAATATTGGCAAGCTTCCTTCTCAGCCATCTCCTTTTAGGGAGAAAAAAAAAAAACTCTTGATAAAGTATCATAAAATCTATAATTTTAATTGATATATCTTTGCAATCAACACTTTAAGGTAAATTGCAGATGTATTATAATTGGAAGGATATATGTCAACATTATAATGAAGATTATCCGTGAGTATTGTAACTGATTCCTGTCTAAGGAATTAAAGGTCTAGGTCTAAGGAGCAATAAAAGCTCAAATAAATGTATGCTCTTCCTAAAAGATTTATCCACAACATAATAATGAAGAGAATCTATGCTCTGAGTTTTCAGAAAAGTCTAAATGTAAAGTTTATCAAGAAGAAAGCTATAAAAAAAATTGAACAAAATGCCTGGTGAACTAACAAATGCTTAATTGGGGGTAAATAAAGAGCTGTGTTTCCCCCCCCCCTTTCTTTTAAATATAAAATGATAGACTATACTCTGGATCCAGGTAGGATTAGTCAATGGTTGTACATAAAGTATCACATTTTAAAGTTTTAAATCAAGTGTGTAATCATAAAATGAGAGTAGAACAGAGGAACATGAAATGTAGATTTAGAGCAATTGGTCTTGATTACAAAACTGAAAAGAGTCTCAGTGGTCAACTGGTATCTGATCTTCTACTTGTATTCACCAAATTCATGCTTCATGTAACTATGCCCCAGAATCTACCTTAAATTCTGGTTCTGCCTGCCATACTTAGATTTTCTTACATGGATATTTTTATTTTCATATTTCATGTTGGTATTGGGGAAGGGAAGGTCTTTATTTCAAGGCAATAAGGAATAAGATTTAACTATCCAAGGTCCAATGTGGATGCTTTGATTTCACATGATACCTCACAGATACGGCCATAGGTTTAGTTGTGCCTTATTTTGTTAACTGCCAGTCCCTTTCAAAAGAGACACTGTCAATAACAGGAAATTATGAATACTAAGTCAAGGGTATAGCTCTCCACATAGTAAACTCAAGAATTAGGGTAATTTGGGGGTTATTTCAGAGATGGTAGAGGAGGAACACTCTTTCTTGAAGTTTTCCAAAATATTGATGCAAGTGCTCTAAGTGTCTAGGATTCTCTTGCAAAAATCCTTCCTTGTCTTCCTTCTCAAAAGTTAAGAGTGAATTTCTTTCCAATTCCTAATGTGTCCTTCACTGTGGAGGTACCTTCCAACAGAGCAAAAATACTGGCCTTGCTCTGCCCCTTACTGACTTCTCCCCTTATATTTAGGAGCAGGAACTGGACACACATGGATCAATCCTCCCTTTCTTTCTTCTTCCAGGAGGCTACTTGTTCAGAAAGCATATATTCTGATCAATAAAACAAACTTAACAATAAAGGTTTCCTATGAGGTAGGGCAAGTGGACATGAAATTACTCAGGGTGCTGGACACAGTGGTGGATATACCTAATTCTTTGGGTTCATTACTATTACTGCACACCTAAACTATGTCCCCCAATCAAGTTTTTATCTGTAATAACTCCTTATTTACCTCTCAGTTAGCTGATAATTCAGCTAGGAGGAAGGAGGCACACAATTTACTGATGCACTGAAACTTGACACCAAGTTTCCTCCCAGAGCTTCACAAAACTCTTTGCTCAGCCACATCAGTTAACTAGTATTGTTTAGAAATACTCCCAATTTTCCACTATTTGCCTCTGAAATTACATCTTTAAATGTTTA
This sequence comes from Zalophus californianus, assembly GCF_009762305.2. Classification (NCBI taxonomy): domain Eukaryota; kingdom Metazoa; phylum Chordata; class Mammalia; order Carnivora; family Otariidae; genus Zalophus; species Zalophus californianus. The sequence goes on from NC_045596.1 coordinate 90,872,755, forward strand.
TTGGTAAATAAAAGTACATTCTTAGCTTTCAATTGACATTTTAATAACAGAAGTTGGCAGCTGTCAAGTTAAGTCAAGCTACTCCATGGTATTGCTGCCTCAGCATCCATTTTGTTTGGCCAGGGGGCTTCCAGTGACCTTAAACTGAGACATGCAGCACATGCCCTAGATAACAGCTCAGAGAGTCACACACAAATATAAGTTCCCGATATGACTTCCCCAACTGCCCTTGTGATCAAAAGTCCCCCCTTCCTCCCAAACCCTCCCCCTTGTGTGTTCCCTAGATAAGACACCCATGAAGCTTACCATGGGTGTCTTTTTGTTTAAATCAACCAATTAGCCTTTAGCACTAGGAACCCAAAAGCTCTCCACTCGCAGACATAATGAAAGCATGTTTCTCAGGGCTTTTTTGAGCCACAACTCACCATCTAGCATCCTGTACTCCACTTAACGAGGTTAACTTAACAAGTCATAACAGAACCACTAAATACTTTTGACTAGAGAAAAAGTATCCTGAAAATAAAGAATTAGAAATTCTAATTTGATTTTTTTAAATACAAGGTGGATAGAATTAGCAAGAGAATCAAGTACAATTTAGTAGGATGTTTGAAATGGCTAGAACCTCAACAAACTTTCTTCCTTCTCTGCATCACCAAGTTTATTGAAAGCAAAAGCTATGATTACTCTTCCCTTGGTCACCTACTATTCATCCCTCAACCAACCACAATGATTTCTGCATTGAAAATGGTTCTTGCTAAAGGACCATCAATGTTGATGTGATACTTCATGTGGAAAACCCAAAAGACTCCACCCCAAAACTGCTAGAACTCATACAGGAATTCAGTAAAGTGACAGGATATAAAATCAATGCACAGAAATCAGTGGCATTTCTATACACCAACAACAAGACAAAAGAAAGAGAAATTAAGGAGTCGATCCCATTTACCATTGCACCTGAAACCATATAATACCTAGGAATAAATCTAACCAAAGAGGCAAAGAATCTGTACTCAGAAAACTATAGAATACTCATGAAAGAAATTGAGGAAGACACAAAGAAATGGAAAAATGTTCCATGCTCATGGACAGGAAGAACAAATATTGTGAAAATGTCTATGCTACCTAGAGCAATCTACACATTTAGTGCAATCCCTATCAAAATACCATCAACTTTTTTCAAAGAAGTGGAACAAATAATCCTAAAATTTGTATGGAACCAGAAGAGACCCCGAATAGCCAGAGGAATGTTGAAAAAGAAAAGCAAAGCTGGTGGCATCACAATTCCGGACTTCAAGCTCTATTACAAAGCTGTAATCATCAAGACAGCATGGTACTGGCACAAAACCAGACACAAAGATCAATGGAACAGAATAGAGAGCCCAGAAATGGACCCTTAACTCTAGGGTCAACTAATCTTCGACAAAGCAGGAAACAATGTCCAATGGAAAAGACAGTCTCTTCAACAAATGGTGTTGGCAAAATTGGACAGCTACATGCAGAAGAATGAAACTGGACCATTTCCTTACACCACACACAAAAATAGACTCCAAATGGTTGAAAGACCTAAATGTGAGACAGGAGTCCATCAAAATCCTTGAGGCAAACACAGGCAGCAACCTCTTTGACCTCAGCCACAGCAACTTCTTCCCAGAAACATCGCCAAAGGCAAGGGAAGCAAGGGCAAAAATGAACTATTGGGACTTCATCAAGATAAAAAGCTTTTGCACAGCAAAGGAAACAGTCAACAAATCCAAAAGACAACCGGCAGAATGGGAGAAGATATTTGCAAATACATATCAGATAAAGGGCTGGTATCCAAAATCTATAAAGAACTTATCAAACTCAACACCCAAAGAACAAATGATCCAATCAAGAAATGGGCAGAAGACATGAACAGACATTTCTGCAAAGAAGACATCCAAATGGCCAACAGACACATGAAAAAGTGCTCAACATCACTCAGCATCAGAGAAATCCAAATCAAAACCTCAATGAGATACTACCTCACACCAGTCAGAATAGCTAAAATTAGCATGTCAGGAAACTACAGATGTTGGCGAGGATGCAGAGAAAGGGGACCCTCCTACAGTGTTGGTGGAATGCAAGCTGGGGCAGCCACTCTGGAAAACAGTATGGAGGTTCCTCAAAAAGTTGAAAATAGAGCTACCCTACAACCCAGCAATTGCCCTACTGGGTATTTACCCCAAAGATATAAATGTAGTGATCCGAAGGGGCACGTGCACCCCAATGTTTATAGCAGCAAAGTCCACAATAGCCAAACTATGGAAAAAGCCTAGATGTCCATCAACAGATGAATGGATAAAGAAGATGTGGCACACACACACACACACACACACACACACACACACTGGAATATTATGCAGCCATCAAAAAATGAAATCTTGCCATTTGCCACGACATGGATGGAACTAGAGGGTATTATGCTAAGCAAAATAAGTCAATCAGAGAAAAGATAAATATCATATGATCTCACTGATATGAGGATTTTGAGAAACAAGGCAGAGGATTATAGGGGAAGGGAGGGAAAAATGAAACAAGACAAAACCAGAGAGGGACCCAAACCATAAGAGACTCTTAATCTCAGGAAACAAACTGAGGGTTGCTGGAGTGGAGGGGGGTGGGAGGGATGGGGTGGCTGGGTGATGGACACTGGGGAGGGTATGTGCTATGGTGAATGCTGTGAATTGTGTAAGACTGATGAATCACAGACCTGTACCTCTGAAACAAATAATACATTATATGTTAATAAAAAAATTTTTAAAAAGTACCATCAATGTATCAATTTCTAAGTCCATGGGCATTTTTTTATTTCTTATCTTACCTGAGCAATCACTAACAAACAAGATAACTGACTACTCCTTCTATATTGGTTTGCTAAAGCTATCATAACAAAACAAACAAAAACATGTCAAAACAGACATTCAAATTGGGTGGCTTAAACAACAGTAATTTATTGTCTCACAGTTCTGAAGTCTAGAAATCTGAAATCAAGGTGTCTGCAGGGTTGTTTACTTCTGAGTGCAATGGAGGAAGGCTCTGTTCCAAGCCTCTCTCCATGACTAAGATGGCTATCTTCATGTTCACATGATACTCACCCTGTATTTGTGTCTCTGTGTCAAAATTTCCCCTTTTTGTAAGGGCACTAGTCATATCGGATTAGGGCCCACCCTAATTATATCATTTTAACTTGTTTACCTCTATAAAGACCTTACCTCCAAATATGGTTACATTCTGAGGTCCTTGGGGTTAGGACATCAACCCTTAACCTCCTCCTTTTTGTCATTTTCCTCCCTTGGCTTCCTCAGAGCTCTCGCTTATACATCTCTGACAACTCTTTCTCTCTTTCTAGTTTTTCATCCTCCAGCTGCCCCTTATATGTTAGTGTTTCCCAGCATTCTGTACTCCTTCCTCCTGCCTTTTATTCCACATGCAATCCCTCAGGGCTCCATGTTTGCTTGGCTTTTATTGTCATATACATAAAGATGTCTCCAAAATCTATATTTGAAGTCTAATCTCCATAAAAGCACAAAGAATAAGCATTAATGTGTGCAAATTAGAAAAAAATCATTTATGAGGTCAAGGGATCCCAGATCAAGTACAGAATGTGACCAAAACTTTTAACTTATTACAAATTTATTTACAACCTTACTGAATGGAGTAGAGGGAAAGGGGCTGACCTCTGTAACTGTGAAAATGAGTGAAGTCTGTAAGACTAAGGGGAGAAGAAACTATATATAAGCACTGTGCTTTGTTGATAAAGTTGTTTCCCATAGGAGTTTTGGCTAACAATCCTGATACCACTATACACACACATACAGTGTAAATGAACAAGCAAATGGATGGCAGATGGTAGGGGCCAGGTTTTGCACTATTGGAATAGGAGTTACAGACAAGCAAGGGAATGATCTATGTGGTAATAGAGTTTGAAGCATCAGTATGAACTCATGTTTAGCTTAATATAGATACAGATGGTTACAGATAGAGATATTTATAGATGTGTATATAGAGAGGTCAGTATACACACATTCTTTCCTTAATCTGTCAGCTGCCAAAGACTAGATGCAATGACACCCCAGTAGCACCGAGCACATTAGCATCCATATCTTGGTTTCTAATACTATTCTCCAATTAAAGAAACCAGGGCTCCTTGGGAAAATGGCTGATTTTAGGACTAGGGCAAGAAATATACAAGATTGGCCTGGAGCATCCTACAGTGCCATAAAGCAAGGAAATGTTCAAAAACAAAACAGAACAAAAAACCTGACAATCATGAGGAATGTCAGAGGGACACAAGAGCCACTGGAAGAGCTCCCCATGGCCAAAGATGGACTAGTTTGGTAAATGAAGCCATAATGGATTATACCCTTAAGTATAAAAGAAATATCCATGAGTCTATACCGATATGAATAAATGATTAAATAAACTGACAAAGGGGAAGAGTAAACAAAAGCTCTTGTGCATAAGTCCACATAATTGTATAATGAGATGATGATGGATATAAGTTCTTTACATCTGCTATGAACTGTTTTGGTTTAGGCACATCTCCTTGCCCCTCTAGCTTTTCCCATCTCACAACCTCTGTCTTTTTCATTATACAAGAAATTGGGATAAATTGGTAGGTGAGATCAAAGAAGAAGAAAAAAAATGAGAAGTGGAGGGAGATGCAGCTTTAAACAAATTATTTCAGCAGATCTATTCAGATGGTTCTGATGAAGTGAAACGTGCTATGAACAAATCATTTATGGAATCTGGTGGTACAGTTTTGAGTACCAACTGGTCTGATGTAGGTAAAAGGAAAGTTGAAATCAATCCTCCTGATGATATGGAATGGAAAAAAGTACTAATTTGCTATCACTGTAAAAAAAAAAGTCCACATAATTGATGTTGATACTCAGCCCTCAAGGAATGGTGCATAGCTCCCTACCTCCTTAAGTGCAGGCTATGCACAATGACTTCCTTCTAAAGAGTAGGAAAAGGGAGAGAAAAGGCAACTTTAAAGTGGAGAACTTGACAAACACTATCTCAGCCAGGTGTTCCAAGTCAACATCAGTGGTAAGTCATACTGACAGTATGTACTCTTGATATGATATGGTGAGATGGCACTTCACCTCTGTGGTCATCTCCCAAAGCCCATAATCCTAGTCTAACCACGAGAAAAACATCAAACTGTAACAGAACATTCTACAAAATACTTGACCAGGACTCAAAACTGTCAAAAATAATGATATAAACATGAATTTAAAAATTCAAAAATAATGAAAGTCCGAGAAATTGTTATAACCAAGAGGAGCCTAAGGACATGTAACAATTAAATGTAATGTCATATCCTGGATAGGATCCTGGAACAGAAAAAGGACATTAGATAAGAACTAAGGAAATCTGAACAAAGCATGGAATTTAGCTAGTGAAAATAAAATTCTATATTTATCAAATGTATGAGTGATTGCTTAATACTACCCTTGTTCTTGCTACACTTCTTCGATTGTGATAAGTTGAAAGAGGATGGGCTTTGTCATCAGCCAGACCAGATCTGATCTCAGCTTCACCCCGTGATAGCTGTTGGATCTTGAACAAGTTACTTTTCACAAAGCCTATTTCCTCATTTTAAAAAGGTGTCTTCATAAGACTGCTGTAAGGATAAAAATGTGATAACTATACATAAAACACCCAGCACCGTAATTGGCACATAGCAGGGGCTAGATAAATACTAAAATTTGTCCCTTTTGCAAATTACAATGAGACCTGAAAGTCAAAAAGGGCCGATCTTGTATATTATGTAGAAGGCTGAATGTTTACTTTAAATCTCATGTTGCAGATTAATACTTTGCCATCTGACACTTAAGGGGTTGGTATCACTTGTCAGAAATTAAAATATTTTGAATGCAATATGCCTTTGATGAGGGATAAACCCTGTATCAGCTGTTAGAACTTTTCATAAATCTTCATCTTGTACGCATTCGGTATTTGCTTGAGATCTAATTATATCTTGCCTATTTGAAAAGTCCTTTCTGAATATCCCTTATTTTATTAAAAAGAGAGTGGGTAAAAGAGAGCAACCATTTAATTCACTATAACGGTTAATAAGAAAAGCAGTAGACACAATGCATTTTGGTCATGAGTTGTGCCTTAATAAAAGTGAGTTTTCTGATTGCAAAAAGGAAATTCATAACAGTGACTAAAAGCATCCAAGGACTACATATTGTGCTGAATTACAAAAGCATAAACCAAAAGTAAGAGTACCTTCATCTTCTATTTGGATATCAAAACCAAACCATTAAACAGAACTAACTGATAGGAACCAAAACTAATAACAACAGTAATAAATTTTTAAAAAGAAAAGAACTGTCAGTGGGGGAAAAGACATGAAAATGTAAATAGCAAAACAATGCAATTTCAAAAGTAATTTCCAGTTCCTTACTGGCTGTGGGAAAAAAGCTCTTTTCACTAGATTAGTCGTCACATAATAAGAATTAAGAGCAGCCTCTAGTGGCAGGTTAAGGATTTTACAAAGTGACCTTGCAGAAACCAAACTGTCTTTATTTCTTTTACTATTTGCTCTGAGCAGAAAAGACACTTCATTCAAGGAAGCCGAGGAAGCTCAGAGCCAAGTTTGTGAGTAAACTTTAGCAATCATAAATAATTTTACCCCACCTTGAGTAGTCTTTTTTAAATTTAATTTAATTTTATTGTTATGTTAGTCACCATACAGTACATCATTAGTTTTTAATGTAGTGTTCCATGATTCATTGTTTTTGTATAACACCCAGTGTGCAGCACATGTCCTCCTTAATACCCATCACCGGGCTAACCCATCCCCCCACCCCCCAGAACCCTCGGTTTTTTTCTCAGAGTCCATAGTCTCTCATGGTTCATCTCTCCCTCCAATTCCCCCCCTTCAGTTTTCCCTTCCTTCTCCTAATGTCCTTATGTTCCACAAATAAGTGAAACCAATGATAATTGACTTTCTCTGCTTGACTTATTTCACTTAGCATAATTTCCTCCAGTCCCATCTATGTTGATGTAAAAGTTGGGGATTCATCCTTTCTGATGGCTGAGTAATATTACATTGTATATCCATCTTCTTTATCCATTCGTCTGTTGAAGGGCATCTCAGCTCTTTCCACAGTTTGGCTATTGTGGACATTGCCGCTATGAACATTGGGGTGCATATGGCCCTTCTTTTCACTACATCTGTGTCTTTGGGGTACATACCCAGTAGTGTAATTGCTGGATCATAGGGTAGCTCTATTTTTAATTTTTTGAGGCAGATCCACACTGTTTTCCAAAGTGGCTGTACCAACTTGCATTCTCACCAACAGAGTAAGAGGGTTCCCCTTTCTCCACAACCTCTACAACATTTGTTGTTTCTTGCCTTGTCAATTTTGGCCATTCTAACTGGCGTAAAGTGGTATCTCAATGTGGTTTTGATTTGAATTTCCCTGATGGCTACTGATGATGAACGTTTTTTCATGTGTCTGTTAGCCATTTGTATGTCTTCTTTGGAGAAGTGTCTGTTCATTTTTTGACTTGATTATTTGTTTTTTGGGTGTTGAGTTTGAGAAGTTCTTTATAGATCTTGGATAGCAGCCCTTTATCTGTAGTGTCATTTGCAAATATCTTCTCCCATTCTGTGGGTTGACTCTTTGTTTTGTTGATTGTTTCCTTTGCTGTGCAGAAGCTTTTTATCTTGAAGAAGTCCCAAAAGTTCATTTTCACGTTTGTTTCACTTGTTTTGGAGCGGTATCTTGAAAGAAGTTGCTGTGGCCGATGTCGAAGAGGTTACTGCCTATGTTCTCCTCAAGGATTTTGATGGATTCCTGTCTCACACTGAGGTCTTTCATCCATTTTGAGTTTATCTTTGTGTATGGTGTTAGAGAACGGTCGAGTTTCATTCTTCTGTATATAGCTGCCCAATTTTCCCAGCACCATTTATTGAAGAGACTGTCTTTTCCATTGCATATTTTTTCCTGCTTTGTTGAAGATTATTTGACCATAGAGTTGAGGGTCCATGTCTGGGCATTCTATTCTGTTCCATTGGTCTATATGTCTACTTTTGTGGCAGTACCATGCTGTCTTCGTGATCATGGCTTTGTAATATAGCTTGAAATCAGGCAAAACAACTATATGCCAATAAATTAAGCAACCTGGAAGAAATGGATGCCTTCCTGGAAACCTATAAACTACCAAGACTGAAACAGGAAGAAATTGACAACCTGAACAGGCCAATAACCAGTAACGAGATTGAAGCAGTGATCAAAAACCTCCCAAAAAACAAGAGTCCAGGGCCTGATGGATTCCCTGCAGAATTCTACCAAACACTCAAAGAAATAATACCTATTCTCCTGAAGCTGTTTCAAAAAACAGAAGAAGGAAAACTTCCAGACTCATTCTATGAGGCCAGCATTACCTTAATCCCCAAACCAGGCAAAGAGCCCACCAAAAAGGAGAATTTCAGACCGATATCCCTGATGAATATGGATTCCAAAATTCTCAACAAGATCCTAGCTAATAGGATCCAACAATACATTAGAAGGATCATCCATCACGACCAAGTGGGATTTATCCCCGGGATGCAAGGGTGGTTCAACATTCGCAAATCAATCAATGTGATAGAACACATTAATAAGAGGAGAGAGAAGAACCATATGGTCCTCTCAATTGATGCAGAAAAAGCATTTGACAAAATACAGTATCCCTTCCTGATTAAAACTCTTCAGAGTATAGGGATAGAGGGAACATTCCTCAAGTTGCTAAAATCAATTCATGAAAAACCCACAGCGAATATCATCCTCAATGGGGAAAAGCTGAGAGCCTTTCCCTTAAGATCAGGAACACGACAAGGATGCCCACTCTCACCACTATTGTTCAACAGAGTACTAGAAGTCCTAGCAACAGCAATCAGACAACAGGAAGAAATAAAAGGTATTCAAATTGGCAAAGAAGAATTCACACTGTCTCTCTTTGCAGATGACATGATACTTTATGTGGAAAATCAAAAAGACTCCACCCCCAAATTACTGGAACCCATACAGCAATTCAGTAATGTGGCAGGATACAAAATCAATGCACAGAAATCGGTTGCTTTCTTATACACTAACAATGCAACTGTAGAAAGAGAAATTAGAGAATTGATTCCATTTACAATAGCACCAAAAACCATAAGATACCTCGGAATAAACCTAACCAAAGAGGTAAAGGATCTATACTCTAGGAACTACAGAACACTCATGAAAGAAATTGAAGAAGACACAAAAAGATGGAAAAACATTCCATGCTCATGGATTGGAAGAATAAACATTGTTAAAATGTCTATGCTGCCCAGAGCAATCTATACCTTCAACGCCATCCCGATCAAAATTCCAACGACATTTTTCAAAGTGCTGGAACAAACAATCCTAAAATTTGTATGGAATCAGAAAAGACCCCACATCGCCGAGGCAATGTTGAAAAAGAAAAACAAAGCTGGGGGCACCACCTTGAGTACTCTTAATAGCTATATCTGTTTTCTTCTCTTTATGCCTAATTTTAAAAACCACCTCAAATTCTTTGTAGATAGAGATGGGCTATTAACTGATTGAGCTATTATCTGAACTCTGAGATGGTGGGTGGGGTGAGAATTTTATTGTAAGGAATGAAACCACTGACAAAAACCTGAATGAAGACAGATGGGTTTGATGAGCTCACTTAATCTTTTCTCTCTCTATTTTTTAAAGACTTTATTTATTTATTTGAGAGAAAGAGAGAGCATGAACGGAGGGATAAAGGAAGAGGAAGAAGCAGACTCCCTACTAAGCAGGGAGCTGCAAGCAGGGCTTGATCCCAGGACCCTGAGACCATGACCTGAACAGAAGGCAGAAGCTTCACCCACTGAGCCACCCAGGCGCCCCTTTTTATTTGGGCGCCAAATGTCCCTTTAAATGTCTCTCTAAACCAGGAGTGACCCAAAGTAGAAATACTCTGAGAAGAAAATAGAAATATCTCTTCCGCCCAAGAAACAATGAACTTCCCTGAATCTCACGTCATCTTTTCAAAGTGGGCCCCTCTCTCCGACAGTGCAACAGAAAGGCTGGGAATGTACCAAATGTTTTCTTCCCTGTACTTCTGTTTCCTCGGAACTCGAATCTACTCATTTCAAAGCCTTGATTTCTCACCACTCATGAAATTAAAAATGAATGAATCAGTAGACTGTTTTTCCTCATCAATTATTGCTACAAAGACACGTATTGATACTGCCTTTGGATGAAACTCACTCAGTGGTGCTGGGATGTAAGGGCAGCTGTAAGGACAGCTCCACTGCTATGGGGTTGGCAACGCTCAACGCGACCCACTGTCTACAGGAACCTACCGCCAGAAAGCCTATGAACATCCAGGGCAGGCATTTTTTAAGTTCCCACGGAGGACAGCGCCAGGGAGTTGGGAAAATCTCTGAGAGCTGTGACACGAGCTGGGGGCTGCGGATAAGACACAAGCTGCTCCACGAGAGAGGCCAAGCACACAGTTTGACCTCTCAGCGCCCCCCTCGACGAGTCCTCAGGCCCCACCATTTGGGAACGTTGGAAACAGTAAAGGCCGCAAACCTCGCACGGCTTCCTGGTGTGTGACTACGCCTCCTGGTTCGCAGGGGCCTCAGATGACGGCCTTCTCCGCTCCCTCCTCGGGTCCTGACGTCCGGCCCCCCGCGGGCCCCGCGCCTCCGCCTGCCGGGAGCCAGAGGCTGCAGCCGCCTCCACCATGCCCAGCCCTCCAGGCGGGCCTCTGTCGCAAGACTGCGAGCCTCCCGAGTCGGGCCCATCCTTCCCCAGGTCAGAGCGCCGCTCCACCTCGCAACAAGGACGCAGAGGCCCAGGGCACGAGGACGAAGCTTCAGGCTTCTCAAAAATAAATGGCGCGCTTGGTCGTGGAGAGGAAGAAGGAAGCTTCGGGAAAGGCGTAGAGGTAACCGAAACCCGGGGGCCGGGACCTAACCGGGCTTCCCGGACCGGAATCTCCGCCTCACCCACCAGGCCAGCGGCCAAGTGGGGCCACAGGCGCTTGCCCCGCGTTCGGGGCGGGGCTTCTGCTCTTGGGGGGCTGATGACCCCCCGGAAGGGAAAGGGGACGGGCAGGGGCGGCCCGGTGCGGCGTGAGACGAGGGTTGCATCTTGCCTGGATTTAGTCACGTCCCAGTGCAAGACTGTTAATAGTTCCTTCACTTGAAAGAGGGGAGTGGAGACAAAATGTTTTAAACCACGGCAAACCCCTAACTCCCATGAGTTCCTCCTGAAATTACTTCAAGGGAGAGTGAATCGTAAAACAGTATTACCTTCTTTCATATAATTAATATAATCATTTAATTTTTTAGAGTTACTCTGCTTGTCTTTCACAGGTGCTTTCAAGTAAATTAATCTAGAGTATATTTTATTATATTTTATGTATTAAAAATTCCTACCTCCTCATAGGAGTGCTGCAATAATGAATTAATATTTGCTAAGCACTTGGAAGGTGAAAACTACATAAAACTTGATGGAGTTACTCTTATTGATACAGAAAAACAATAACTCGGCAGGATTGGTAACCCGTGAAGATAGCAGAAATATCTTCACTGAAATTACATTGCTATCTTCACTGAAATTACATTGTAAAAAGGGTTTGCCTAGCTAGACAGAGTGGTCCAGTGCAGAAATAATTATCCAGGTAACTCAACTTACCCAGAAAATGGAATCCTGCTTTTGAAGAAAAAGTGAGCCCTGCCCAATTTCGTTTGTTTTGTCCAATTATTATTGTCACATTTAAAGGTATCAGCTGTAACTCGATTTTAATGTCTCCTTCCTGTGATTTAAAATGAAGTATTTTAAGGCAAGGTCTGCATTAACAGATTGGGAATTAAACAATGCTCTTCTTTTCGCAGCAGCCCCACTAAGTTACTTTATATTCAGGTACTGTAATAGAAATTTAAATAAAACTCCAAAAAGTTTCCAATATCTTTATATCTGTATCACTAGTTGCATAGCCTTTCTGACCAGTAGAGAGGAATAAGGTTAATGATGTATAATTTTTCTGAGGTGTATGGTAACCAAAGCAAAGACAAGCATTGTATCTAGAATTACATTTCCAGTTAAACTTATTTCCACCAGGACACACTTTTAATTATTAGGACAATTGCTTTAATTCCCCCTCTTTACTTTGCTAATGTCAACAGGGCCATAGCCATCAAAATAACATGGGTGTTTCAAAAGTAATCTGAAGAGTTTTAGAAGTCAATCGTTTTTCAACGCAGGGTTTTTCAATGTAGTGTTCTAAAATATCCAGCAAGCAGCTCTAATCAATCATTATAAAACTTCCCTATATGCAAGCACGGAAAACATTAAACTGTAATATCACAAAAGTAGGCCAGACCACTATCATCAACCTGTAGTCATCATCATTTATATCATTTATTAAATTATGCAATGCAGCAGTGCCAAAAAGTGAAGTAATAGTGTGAATTCACTAGAGGGAGCAATTCTTTTCAGTAAACTAGTATTACTTAGCTCTATGTAGTCAGTAGTCCTAGAGTAGATCTGGATCCTTAACATAATTCGAGAATAAAAATATGCATAATTCAGGAGAGAGATCCCAGTAAAGATGTACTGTCATTTCAAGGGTTATTGGGAGGTTTTCTTAAAACATCTGAAAAGAAAAGAGAATTTGAAAACAGACTAAGTCCAAGGTAGTAATACTCAAGCTGAACATCGATCAGCATCCCCATTTTGTTTTAATTTTCACACATTTGTACTTTTAGACAAGAAATTACTGCCTACTAAAAGTGTCACAGCATCTTATCCATTAACAGCCATCGTAGTAACAAGAACCAGTTTCCAAGTGTCTGGTATAAATTCAAATAAACTCCAGATTCAGTGAAATAAAGATAACTTATTCTAGTTAGCAACATAAGTGACAGATGTTCAGACCAATTCACACTTCTTATACATTTTTATATCTTGGTTGTTTGTGACTTAACCTCAATTCATTTAGATTTGCATCCTATTTGATATATCTAATACTCAGGATTTTAGCCAAAAAAACATTTTTAAGAAAAAGTAATATGGAATTAATAAATAGTATTTATACAATTGTGCCTAACTGTATTAAGTTTTTATTGCCTGTTAAATGTTAATTTTAATGATATAGATTTGGCCACTGAAGATAAACTTTAGCTGTTATCATTGAATTAATGTCATATTTTAATAATACCAAAGATGTTAAATTTTTTTAAATGATAGTTTTATTTTATTTGTGAAATATTTCATTCAATACATATTTAGTGAATTTCTGCCTGGTACTGAATACTGTTAGGATCTGGGGATACAAAGATAAATAAGATCCAAGTTAGCTCACAATCTAGTGATCCTTTTAAAATAAAATGTTCCACAATAATTTAATTCAATTTATGTTTAAAAAGAAAACTATATATTTAAAAAGCTAAAGTCTTTTACTGAAAGGAATGGCATGTCTTCCTTTTTTTTTATTTCTGGAAAACCATCACAAAAGCTCAAAGTTTAAAGAAAAGTTTTAGAGTCTTCCAATATATAAGACATGTTTAGAATATAAATTGTCGATTCTGGCAGCTCCAAGTCAAGTATTTACTACTATTTATTTGTATGTGGATGGGCCAGATGTTCTCCAAACTACATTCCCCGAACTCTTTTCCTTAAAACACTTCTGCAAAAAATGCAATCTGAATACTTGTGCTATTGAATTGATGGATTTAATCTTGTTTCTGCTCAAGAATGAAGAAAAAAGGTGACCGATGAATACCTGGTAATGGTCAGTGTTTTCCACACCAAATCTCCCCTTTCCCATTGCACCATCTAAAATAGTATATATTTCTACAGTGTTATAATGTACTGGGTTAACCATAGGCTTTTATGAAGTATAATAATGTATCAAAGTGTCTATGAAATTATATTCTAAAATATGAACATGTATATTTTTTGTTGTACTGATAGCATCATTTCAAATATTATCATGCTATAAAGTGTAAATATCAGAGCCACGAAGGAAGAACCACAATTGAAATAGATTGGGGTAAGGATTACACAAGTTGAGAATGGACTAATTTTCTTTGAAGTCAAACACTAAAAACTCACTTTAAACTATGACTTAAAGAAAAGGAATATTGAATTTTCATAAGTATCCTATATCTCAATACCAATGAGATATTTTGTTATGGGCATATAATTTGTAGAGATAGTTGAGAAAATAGGAATCCATTCATTCTGCATTTTAAAATTTTTCTTTTAAAGTTATATGAGGTTAGCTCTTATAGAAAATAAATACATAGCAATAAAAAATGTATATTCCAAGACATTCTGACCATGTTTTACTTAGTTCATGCTATGATGTCCTTAGAATAAATCTTCAAACATAGTTTAACAGTGGCTTTAGAATTAAAAAGCCATCAGCCTTTCTAAGAAGGGAACTAAATATATTAATTTTTCAGTATTTTAAATGTTTAATATTGATGCACATAAATAGCCATCCAATATTAAAAGTGGATTCTCCTATCATTATCAGAAATACACTTTCTTATAAATTTTCCAAATTCTAAACCCAGACCAATTCAGTTTTTCAAGAAACTGAATTTAATTGCAAAATATGTTGAAAATGAGTGTTCTCCCTTCTCCTCAATAATAACTAAGATTACCTCATTTTACAATGCAAGGATAACAAATTTATACCTATTTGGAAAGCTTTGGCCCTTCACTTTTTGTGTATCTTCAGCTTATAAATGTTAATCCCAGAGGATCCCAGGGACTGGTGAAGGCTCATAGACTAGGGACATATTTTGTAAGAAGTGAAAAAAGCAGCCATTCCCCCTCCGCCTTTATAACTATAAAGCAAAGAACTTAAGAACTTTAAACTACAATCTAAAAATCTTGGCATGCTAATTAATGTTTTGAAAGGCAAGTATCCATGTTTGAATGTTGATGTATTTATGAATACTTTGCCTTATATATGATTTTCTATTTAATCTAGCTGGTAATATAAAATAAAAATAATGATGATAGAAAAATAACTTAGGAGGCTTAGCCTGGAGGAGCAATGATAAGAAAAGACCTTGAACATAAAATTTTTCTAAGACAGCAACTTACAAATGGGTTTTTACATTCTTGGGGAAGAGCTCAGAACACTGAGCCTGTGCAACATCAAAAAAAAAATGTTTACTTCAGACTTAAGTTTGGCATTTTAATATACATTATTCTAGTGGAAATATGATTACTGTCTTAATAAATTTGAGGATGAAACTGTTCTTTAAAAATATTTCACAATTATCAGGATCTTCATCTTCAAAGCACAATAGATAAGTCAATTTTTGCATAACATTCTTATATGTTGTACATAAATATTAATCCCAATTTATAGATGGTAAAACTGAGAAAAGCTTATTTAATAACTTCAGAGACAATTGGTAAAATACTGTGGTTTTGTTTTCCACATTTCTACTTTAAAAATATTATTACATTAGACACAACTATGTAATAAGTAAAGTATTACAGACATGTTGTTTTTATAATTGTAAATATTATCATAGCAATAATTCCTAAGATTTTTTTAGAAGATTTTATTTATTTATTTGACAGAGAGAGAGAGAGTACAAGCAGGGGGGGAGCTGCAGGGAGAGGGAGAAGCAGGCTCCTGCTGAGCAGAGAGCCTGGCAGGGCCTCGATCCCAGGACTCTGGGATCATGACCTGATCTGAAGGCAGATGCTTAACCGACTGAGCCACCCAGGCACCCCCTTCCTAAGATATTTTTGATGAGGACATTTACTCATCTTCTGTGTATTTTATTTTTATTATTCAAGAAAAAATAATAAAGCTCTTAAGAGACCCCAAAACTGTGAATTAAGAATTAAGAGTTAAGAATCCTCCATTCTTTCCCCAACTCTGTCATCAGCAATTACATGACTTTGATTAGCTGATTAAAAGCTTAACCCTTACATGCATGGCATGTAATGGACCCTCTAGATGAACCTCAAACAATAGATAATGAAACGACTCCCAGTAGAGAAAATGATTTATGCTTACCTTCTTTGTATTTTATGATAGGCAAGTTGACTTTAAATCTTATAAATCATTCTAATCTACAATGTTCTTCTTTAAAATGAGGCCAAAGCTGAGTCTGAATCTTCACTTCAGAGACTACACCTATCCCAGAGAAATATTTTTTTTTAATCCTCACACAAAACAGAGAGAACAAGAGGTATCTTTCCTCTGTAGTTGTCTTTCTGCTTTGTTTCTAGATAGTCATGCAAGTGGGAAAACACTAATAACATTCCATGGATCTGCAACTTGTCCACTGTGCTACCTATGACGAAACTTCTATAAGACTCTGGAGTTTGTGTAAGGGAATTCCTAAAAATCTGCTATTTATTTCAGGGAACTGAACAAATGTATTTTAGATCAGATGGGAAAGCAGCCTTAAGCCATTTTGCAAAGTTTATCCAACATTTTAGTCTAGGATTTTTCGGTACTGCATTTTTTTATAGGTGATAATCTAGCCTGTGTTTCAACTCTTCCAATGAGGAAATCATTATTTTTTTAGAGAATTGGAAGCATTGGGGCGCCTGCGTGGCTCAGAGGGTTAAGCGTCTGCCTTCGGCTCAGGTCATGGTCCCAGGGTCCTGGGATCGAGAGCTGCATTGGGCTCCTGACTCAGCGGGGAGCCTGCCACTCCCCCTCCCCCTGCTCATGCGCGCTCTTTCTCTCTGTATCTGTGTCTCACATGAATAAATAAAATCTTAAAAAAAAGAGAGAGAGAATTGGAGGCATCAAAAGATGCTTTCATAGGCTATTTAAAATCTACCTTCTATAACTTTTAGCCTTCCGTTCTTCTCCTCCCCTTTGAAGAAACACAGTATATGCAGGATATACTTATTACATGTTTCCTGTGCTATTGCTTTAAACACATGTACAGATGCTATGTCACCCCTAAGTCTACTCAGGGTATCACCAGTTGTTCTCATAACCTCTTTATGTTATATTGTGTTGTTTTCACTATCCTGATTGGCCTTTGGTACTCTCAGTGACTTTTCCAATGTCTTTCCAAGTATGTGACTCAGACCATATACAGTATCTTAAATTGATGTAAGTCTAGAAATGGACAGTTACCATAGTTGATGTGGAAACCTTATTTAATTGACACAGTTGAAAAACACATAATATTTTTAAGCAGCCAGTTCATATTACTGCCTCATGATGAGATTGTAGTTCACTGTATTAGTTATCTGTTGCTGCATAAAAATTACCTCAAAACTTAGCAGCCGAATGGGGCTCCTGGCTGGCCCCATCAGTGGAGCATGTGAGTCTTGATCTTGGGGTTGCAAATTTGAGCCCCACTTTGGGTTTAGAGATTACTTAAAAATAAAATCTTAAAAGGGGCACTTGGGTGGCTCAGTCAGTTGAGCGTTCAACTCTTGGTTTCAGCTGAGGTCATGATCTCAGGTTTGTGAGATTGAGCCCCATGTTGGGCTCCACACTCAGCACAGAGTCTGCTTAAGATTCTCTCCCTCTGCCCGAACCCCTGCTGTGTGCGTGTGCTCTCTCTCTCTCTTTCTGTCTCTTAAAAAAATTAAAAATAAATAAATATTTTTTTTAAAAACCCTTAGTGGCTGAAGATAACAACAAACATTTATTATCTTACACAATTTCTGTGGCTCAGGAATTTGAGAATATCTTAGCTGGGTAGTCCTTGGTTCAATGTCTCTCATGAGATTACAGCTAAATCTCAGCTAGGGCTACAGTCCTCTGAAAATCTGGCTGGGGCTGGAGGATCTGCTTCTAACATGGCTCACTTATATGGCAGTGAAGTTCATTATGGCTCAGTTCCTTACCACATGGACCTGTCCTTCGGGCTGCTTGAGGGTCCTCATGACATGACATGATATCTGACTGCTCCAGAGTGAATGATCCAAGAGAGAGCAAGGCAGAAGCTACAATATCTTTTATGTCCTAGTCTTGAAAGCTACACATTGTCATTTTTATAATATACTATTGGTTACACAGGTTATCCCTATCCGGTGGGAGGGGACTACACAGAGGCATGAATGTCAGGGAGCAAGAATTATTTGGGGGCCATGTCACAGGCTGATACTAGAGTCCATCCTCTATCCCCCAATGACTAAACTCCCTCCCACAGGGAAATTAAACTCTCACCTTCTCAAGGCCACCAAACATCTCATCCCCTTATAGCACCATCTCAAAGTCTACAATCTTGTCATCTTAACCAGGTCCGGATGGGGATGAAGCCACTGGATGGCTCTCTTGAGTCATAACCTTAGATCTTTCTAAGGTCTTCTTTAAAAAAAAAGAAAAGATTTTATTTATTTATTTGACAGAGAGAGACACAGCGAGAGAGGGAACACAAGCAGGGGGAGTGAGAGAGGGAGAAGCAGGCTCTTTGTGGAGCAGGGAGAGGGATGCAGGGCTCGATCCCAGGACCCTGGGATCATGACCTGAGCGGAAGGCAGACGCTTAACGACTGAGCCACCCAAGTGCCCCATATCTTTCTAAGGTCTTAGCAAAGGATTTTACTGCTCTACCCTCAGATTCATTTTCATACCGTAATTGCCTGGCGGAGCCTGGATTTGATCTTTGTTTGGAAACCATTTCTTTGTTTTAGCATTGTTTCCTTTTCTAGCCTTGGAAGCCATGCATCATCATTTCCACAATATCCTATTAGCTATGTAGGTTAATTTTATTCATTGTGGGAGGGGACTGCAAGAAGATGTCAATTATAGGAGCCTGGAATCATTGGGTTCATGAAGGCTGGCTACTGCGTCCACTAAAATCTTGGATAATTTAATTTTTAGGAAATCCTGTTAAGCCAGCTTCATCCATTTTGGTACTTACTGATTTTTTAAATCTAAAAATTACCCATATTTGTCATTAAATTGCAATTGTAGTTTCAATTCTGTATTCCAACCTTTTTGGATCTTTTTGAATTTTTTTTAAAGATTTATTTATTATTTTAGAGAGCGAGCGAGCAGGGGGAGGGGCAGAGGGAGAGAATCTCAGCAGACTCCCCACTGAGTGTGGAGCCTGACTTGGGCTCAATCCCTCTACTCTGAGATTATTATCTGAGCCAAAACCAAGACTCAGTTGCTTAACTGACTGAGCCACCTAGGCACCCGATCTTTTTGAATTTTAATTCTGTCATATGAACAACACTCCACAGCTTTGAATTATTGGTAGGTATGATAGGTGATGGAATTTTTAAAAAAATGCAATTTATTGATAAAAATGTTGCTAAACATTTGTGTCTCTAGACCTATTTAGACCATTTAGTTGATAAAATAAGTACATATATCTTCACCTGGACCATTCTAGAAATGACACATTAATTCATTTTCTGTCAAATATAAATAAGGATCCATTTTCCCATGCACATAAAAATATAGTATGCTAAACAGTGGGCAGCTCCAACTTCATCAGGAATTCTAATATATTTTGAAAGATTGGCTAATTAGGCAAAATCCTCAAAAATGAGTACTGAAGACTACAATGTTTTAAATTATCTAGTGTGAAAACTTGAAACATAACTTATTAGCTAGGGCTGTATACAAAATATCAGCCTTTGGCAAAGTTATGGTGGGAAAAATTCCTTATCCTTTGCTCACTCCTTAAGAGTAGAAACAATGGTTTTGTCCTTATAAGTCCATTGGACTTAGCAAAATACTCTATGCTCATAGATCCTTAACAAATATTTTTAACTGGTGAATTGGCTAATAAATTATTGACAGATCATGAATTCCCCTCTCCCAAGTTTCTTGGTATCCAATTACTTGTTTCTTGGTACCCATTTACCCTACAGAAGTCTTCCCTTAGTGTTCCAAGATGGGGATCTTTTTCAATCTCCTGCTATTCAAACAAAAGTTGACTATTTTTAAATAAGACAGTCTAATAACATTTAGGGAATGTTGTCAATGCCTGAATCCATATTAGGGCATCTAATGATGTGGATTTTCTGATACAGTTGACAAATAAGTGAAAAGTTATGGGCAAGCTTTTGGCTGCCTTACAACCATAATAGGTTGCCATCAGTTTACCTTCTCAGTAAGATCAGTCTTGGTTGAACATGTCAGTTGGTGACCTCTCTACCAGGAAAATCTGGTCTTCCCAACATTGGAATTCCAAAACTATATTCCTCACTACGTGTGCTTTGCCATGATTACTTTTCTTGTTCACCTAACTTAGGCAAACAGTTCTTTAGATGAATAGCATTTCTCTATTTCTGCTAATGGGCTCATCATTCAGTCAATCACATAAACTCAAAAACTTTAGGGACAATTGGGTGGCTTAGTTGGCTAAGCATCTGCCTTTGGCTCAGGTCATGATCCTAGAGTCCCAGGACCAAGCCCCACGTCGGGCTCCCTGCTCAGCAGGGAGTCTGCTTCTCCCTCTTCCCTTCACCCTGCTGTGCTCTCTCTCAAATAAATAAATAAAATCTTTAAAAAAGAAAAAACCTCAAAAACTTTGTTTGTTGAATTTGTCCTTTCCCGAAACCCTCTCATCCAATGTAGTCTTTAGGCTATCTTTCTCAGCTCTACCTTTTCCTTTATCTCTACCATACCCCAGTTTAAACCTTTTAGTTTACCTCTCTTTGTAGTTTGGTTACACATCCTTGCCACATTAACTTACTAAAGTATAGCATCTATCCATCCATTATTCTGCTCAAAAACCTCACTTCCATCTACTCAGTGCCTACACAATTAACTCGAAACTTCTTAGTCTAGTTCCACTGTCTGCCACATTCTAGCCACAATTTAGCTTTCCAGCCTTACCTTCTACTACTTTGACATGCTGGATTATTCTGTCTGCCAAACTCATCCCCCATCTACCATTAAATCTGTATTGCATTTTCCCTCTGCCTGAATGTTCTCCCTTCGCTTCCATTAAAACCCTGCCCAACTTTCAAAACCAAAATCAAAAAGAATCTCAAACATGCTTTAATCCTCCCAGCCAGAAGTGTTCTCACTCTTTTCTGAAAGTCCAGGGTACTTTGTACCACTCCTAAGGTACTTACTGAATTCTGACTTAGGTTTCAGTTGTATGCTTACGTGATTTATCTCTTCTTATATATTTTAAACTTCCTGAGAACATAGATTATATCATCCCATGTATAGTAGTTAGCACATCTACTTTACTTAGAGGTGGTTGTTCCTGAGTTGGAACCATCATGGAATGAGTTGGGTAAGTATTCTACATTGGTTTGCGGTGGTGAATAGGGACACAGTATAGTGTGGTCAAGAGAAAAACTTTTGGAGGTCAAACAATTCCAGATTTAAATTTGACTTTACCAGTTTCTAATTATGTGATTTGTGGCAAATTAACTAATCTCTTGGCATTTCAGTTTCTTCATCTGGAAAATGGGAATGAATGCCTATTTCACAGATGTGTTGTCATCATTAATGAGGTGTTGGGTATAAAACACTTATCTTAATAAATAATTATTACCTTCCTATCCTGTATTGTTCCTAACATAGTGTTTGATAACTTTTTTATTAAATAAATGAATTATTTAGAAAACAAAAACATATTATGAACTGTAATTTAAATATGCATGTATTTAATAATTAAGAAAAAAACATTAGAAGGGCATAGAAGAAAGAATAAAAAAGGAAAGAGGAAGTCAGGAATCAAGATACTACATTTTTTTTAAGTGAGCAAGAAGAAATTTAATTTATGACACAGACTTATAGTCTTAACAGAATATGCTGGAATTCCTTACAATTTTCTAATGGGAGAAACCTAATTACCTATTTTTAATTATAACAGTTCACATCTTAAGTTACATATAAAAATGTTTAATACTGCAGCTTATGGGAGGCCCAGCCAGGCTCCAGATTCTCAGCCACTGGGGAATTTGTGTGCCAGACCACCCACAATGAAAGTGAAAAGCTGGTATCTTTGCCAGTGTGGAAATTTCTTCAGAAGAGAGCTCTAAACTGTTGTAACCACTTTCCCCAGGAAGACGAGGGGGAAAAACACATGAGAAATTACTGGACAAACACTAATTGCCCAGGTTTCAAAGTAATAATCAAAAGTGGAATTAATGCTTTTAGCACCACAACTCTCCTGAACTTAAGTCTGTTTATATGGATTTGGGCTGACTTGTTCCAGTTCGTTTCTTTGGAGGACACAAACTTATATGAATAAAGCTAGAATTTCAAGGCAAGTCACGCTACTTAGTTATACTTGATTTGGATTTTTGTTCGTTTTTTATCATCTTTCTCAAAATGTCTTTAGAAACAAGTCATTCAAATAGTAATCCTGTAATAGCATTTGCACTCGAAATCTTGTTTTAAGTTTCTTGGGGTAATATGAAGGCAAAAAAAAAAAAAAACAAAAATATCCAAATGGTGGTTAAACCTGGATAAGGTACAGAAGGGTGCACAGGGTGGAGGGAAGGGATAATTGGGTGATGGGCATTAGGGAGGGCACTTTATGTAATGAGCACTGGGTGTTGATGATTCACTGAATTCTACCCCTGAAACTAATAACACACTATATGTTAACTAAATTGAATCTAAATAAAACATTAAAGAAAAAGGAAAGGTGCACAAAATTAGAGTTTTTGCTCATAACTTTTCCATTTTGGAAAAACTAATATTTGACATCTTTTATCTGAAACATATTATCTCATTTATAATCAGCAACAGTCTGAAAATCTACTTTCTTGGACTAATGCGGAACAGATGTTTGTAAAAGTGCCTGAAATATAATAGACCTTCAATAAATATTATTGTGTTGGCAAAAAAGCTTAACAGGTGTGTGTATGTTTGTGTGCACAACTCTCCTTCACCCCCTCAATACTTCCCAGGTAGTGTTAGCGGAGGGCACTAGAAGATGGGATTTTTCTTCTTATACCAGTGCCTCTGAGGATCCCAAAAGATGATCTCAAATCATAGGTCCAAAAGCACTTTCTTCTGCTCTTCTCAGGGGAGAAGACTATGGGGGTGGGAAAAGGGACACTCTACTGAAGCAAGAACTCATTTGGTTGCAAAGAACAGAAACCCGATTTTAACCACTTTGGGCAAACCAGGAAATAAATACTGACCTGAGTAGCAAAATCTCAGGAAGGGCATGGACCTCAAGGATCACAGAAACAAGGACGTGGCTAGAGTCTTTCTCCATCCAACTCTAATCTGTGCTTCTCTCTGAGTCTGCTTTCCATCTTACTAGAGACTGCAAACTTCTACCCTGGAGAACCTCGCTTTAGAAATCTCTTCATGAAAGGACTACTTCTCTCTAAATCCCATTTGAAATTCTCAGAGAGGTACTGAAAGGTCGGCCTAGGTCATATACCTCCTTTTGTGAACAAAGAGACCAGTTCTATAATTGGCAGCCTCCACTAGAACAATACAGTTTAAGTAAAGAGAAGAGCATTTCCTCCAAAAAGAAGACACTTCTGTTTCCAGAAGAAGGTGGGCAGTGCTGGGTAGACAAAAGAAATAGTCTCAAAATTATTCTTCTAAAAATTCAGAATTTTATTTATTAAATATGAAATAAAATATCTTTTTCAGTTGCTTATTATTTTCTATAAATTTATTTTTCTGTCTCTTAGTGTTTGTCTCATACTTCTTCTATCTCAAATGTTTTTCTTAAACAGCACCACTAGGTCCTATCCTTTCCCTCCTTCAAATCTGTGCTTAAAATTCACTTCCTTGGACTCTCAGTAAAATGCGGCTAATCGAATAAATCTATCTCTATTTTCCCCCAAATGCTATTAAAATGGGGGGGGCAAGGAAAGAGAGAGAAAGAGATAGAGAGAAAGAGAACCCCTAAGTGCAAAGAAGAAGGGGAAAGACTGTAACAGATGAAAAGTGACAAAAACTTATGGAAGACAGGAAGTAGATATGTAGAGGATTAGTTACCTATTGCAATGTAACAAATTGCTCAAAACTTAGCTTCTTAAAACAAATATAAATATTTATTGTGTCACCCAGTTTTGAGGGTGAGGAATCTGGGAGCAGCTTAGGCTGCGGTCAAGTTGTCGGCCAGGGCTACGGCCATTCAGAGAGCTGGAGAATCCACTTCCAAGCTCACACACACGGCTGTTGGCAGGAGGCTTCAGTTTCTCACTCTAAAGAAATACTTTATGCTTGTGAAATACTAACTACAATAAGAGAAAGAAAGTGTAATAGCAGAGAAGCTAGCTGACGCCACCTAGATCAAGTAAGCAATGTAACATCAGGAAATATGGTTTAAATGGACATTGTGTGCCTAAGAACACAGCATCGCTTCTGTGATATTCCTGAATATCAATATCATAGAAGATATGTAATTGGAATCTAATCACATGAAAATATCACACCCACACCCACACACATAACCCAAACTGAAAAACATTCTATAAAATGACCTATACTCTTCAAATGTGTTAAGTTCATGGAAGTGTGTTATGTGCTTTGATGCAGCTATGGGAGCACACAGGAGGGGCACCTCGACCTAATCGATGCCAAGGTGTCAGGGAAGCCTTCCACTGTAGGGATCTCTAAGCTGATACCTAGAGTTAGCACAGAAAGCGATAATGGAGAGTAAGGAGAGGCAAGAAAGGAGGAAGCGGGTCATAATGTACCAGACCAAGGAAAAATCATTTGATCATATACCAAATGGTGTGTGTGCGTACGTGTGTGTGTGTGTAAACTCTTTCTTTAATATTAGCCAGAGTTTGCTCCTTTTCCTATCATATTTAAAATGTTACATTTCAGGGGCACCTCAGTTGGAAGAGTATGCAACTCTTGATCTCAGGGTGTGAGTTCAAGCCTCAAGCTGGGGGTAGAGATTACTTTAAAAAAATAAAATAAAAAATAAAATGTCACATTTCAAATTAGCTTAAGAGGTTATGCCTATTACTTTAGTCTAAGAAATGTGCCTTGAGACACATGTGAAAGAGTAGAACAAATTTGCCCTTGATTGTCTCAGTTACTATAATCCTCATTTTTTTCAAACACGAATCATCTCATAAACCAACTAGGCAACATTATTTTCATAGAAGTTTTAATACATTTCCTTTATATGTCTTTTATGAATGGCATTTTCTAATCATGTCAACAAAAGTGATACAGAAGACTAAATTCTTTCACACTGGCCATTTGTTTAGTGGTTGGGAGAATAAACCCCATGTCAGATTGTGCCTGATTTGAGTCCTATTCTAGACCTGACTCTGCCACCCATTGGCCAGGTCTCCTGAAACAAGTCACCTCTGAACATCAGTTTTCTCATCTGTCAAATTAAAAAAAAACAAACAAACTATTTTATAGGATTGTTGTGAGAACTGATTGAAATAATACGTGAATAGCATTTAGCACAGTGCTTGTCTCATAGAAAGATTCAATAAATCAGATCTTTTGCATCACCCTATAGCTATGTTTAGAAAAGATTATGCATAAAATCAGGTCAAATATAATGGCAAAAATATATTTAGAGTGCTGTGAAAATAATATTGTTTCTTGAGTGTGCAGATGATTTTTTAATTGATGATTACAGTGCCTGAACCAATCAAAGATAATTTGTCTATTCTATCTCATCTTGCAATTTCCCAGTCATCCTCCCCTTTGATTTTTGAATCCCCAGCCTAATCTAGAATGGCTTCTAAAAAACAGCAAGGCCAGGACTAGTGCTTCTCCAGTAGAGATGGGATGTTGAAAACCATGTAAGCATTGCAAAACTCACCTCATTGTAACTCTCTACCATTCCAGCTTCTATATACATATACTTGTTCACATATGTTTTCCTTTGTTTATTTAGCATAATAAGGTAAAACATCTTTTCTGGCATATAACAAGACATATTAAATGTTTCATACTTGTCTCACCAAAAGTAATGTCAATCTTCCCATTGTTCTGGCGAAATATGTGTACTGTTTATGAGAGCAATGTATCATAAAGTGGGAGTGGGAGTGGATAGGGTAAATGATCTAAGGAATATTTTGCCACCAATAAATTAATCAAAACTATTTGAGGTTTATGGGGCAACAATTAGCAGAAATAAAAATAACAATGCTTCGTTTGGTCTATGACTTTAGTCAAAGTCTGGGTTAATATTTTTTTGTTGTTCTGGGATTGACGAACATTTTTAACTTCTCAAATTCCTTATTGCTAACCATAAAAATGACAAAAGAATTTTGTTCATCATTTATTGTGAAGCACTATATTTTACTGTTTATTATGAATAGTTAAATTGTTAAGAGTGTAAAATTATTGTGAAGATTGGAGATCATAATCTCTTAACTAGTAGAATGATCCTAGGTTCTGACATTATAAGCTGGACACTTTTGTCATCTATGTGCTCCCCCTCCTCCAACCACCATGTACACGTCTCCTTTCTGTCTCCCTCACCACACACATTCTCCAAGCTATTTATTAAGAAACATTAAAATGTGTCTAGCAACTTATGAACCCCGATCATCACCCTAAAAATCATATGATAGGATCCATTATCCTAAAAGCACTCTGATATAATAAAAAATGTTGGTAGTGATGATTAGAAAAAGATTAAGATGAAATTTCTGCTATGGAATTCTTTTACATATCTGATTTGTTGAGAGAAAATTAGAAATGAATTAGATAGAATTAATCTGTGATTGAATTCATGCCAATTCAATAGATTTTCATATCTTGGGCCTTTGATTTTTGTGAACAAAGCTTTTAATTATACCATTTGATCAATAGGCATTTATTGAACACCTACTATTTAGCAAGTATGATTCCAGGCTCCAACAAAAAGCTTAAAAGAAAATGATCCCAAAATGTTAACTCACAGTAATACATCCCACATGGTAATTGACAAAGGAGTAAGATAGACAAAAAATAGTTTTCAGGTATGGGAACACTTGAATGCCCGGAGAATGAAATTTTAAAAGTAAAAAGAGAGAGAAGTGTGAGAGTGGAATTATTTCTAAAAGAAATGTTGGAAGAAGTTAGGAAAAGGAATCAAAGAAGGGTGGAAATGGAAACTCTTCTGTGGAGGAAGACATCTTTCTACTAAATTCTAATCTGAAAATGCAGGATGACAATGAAGGTGTTTTCCAGCCATGAAAGGAACAGACCTCTCTATAAAATACTGCTGAGCCAATAACAATAGGATACAGCACAAGAAAAATAAGTACCTTTGTTTGGAGAGATGCAGAAAGGAACTCATATTAGCACATAAACTCTACACAGGACTGTATCTGTGTTCTTTTAGAACACATAATTTTGACAATGTGTACAAGTGGTAGTTTCAGGCAAGAGGAGCTTCCAAGCTGAGAATAGTAAACTGAACTGAGATTTACCACTTTGGTGGTCATAATGCCAAGGGTAACGCTGTCTGGGATGAAAGGAGTGTGTTCACTGACCCTTCCGGGATATCCTGCTTGCAATGGAGCTTTGTTAAAAGAATGTTCACAGTCCCTCTGTTGCTGTGAAAAGACATGTTCCGTTGCTGCATGCTTCACTTATCGGCCCTGACACCTTTATTGTTCATACAAGCACTCCATATTTATGAAGACAAATGGCTTACAAGTAGACTGGATAAAACAACTTTTCATATCTGGGAGAGTAAACACTAGAAACCATCTGAAACCTTAGTTCAAAAGAGGGGACAAATAGAGGATCATCCAGGAGCAGCCAAAATTCTGGGGAGAGCCTACTGAGGTGGAGAAGGGCCAAAGGAAAAAGAGGAAATGAAGATGGCGGGGAAATAAAGGGAAACTAAAGAAAGGGGATGTGAAGAGAGAGACATAACTTTCTCTCATCATGAAGTTGTGTTGCCAGTTCTTCCTAACCCTCTGTTCTCTGACAAGGCGTTGCATGTGAAGAGAGAGTCCGGCAGAGACTTGGGGTTGTCAGCTGCTCCAGCCACTGGGGCGTCATCTTCTCTCCACCTCCATGGTGGCACCTCACCCAGATTCCTTTCTTGTCAAACGTGTTTCCAATCACCCAAGCCCTCTAGTCTATGACCTCTTGTCAAACTGTCTGTTACCCAGGACACAAATAGATTGAGAGTGTCAGATAACATGGTAATTTTGTGGGGGGGGGAAGAGAGTTTGAGTGAGCACTGCATACCCTTTATCTTATCCCTTTCCCCAGCTACCTGCACCTTTAATAGTAAATGCCCTTTCCCCACCTATAAGTTTCTCTGTATCTCTAAGCCACTGTAGGACAACTGAGTGTGACTCATCTCTTTTATTTATTTGGTTTGATGTGTTCATTCCCTCTGGGGAGCTAACTGGTAGAACATCGAGTCAATTCTATTTTTCTAAGGGAAGTTGGTGTAGCACAAAGTTGGGTGATGACAAACGTGGGTTATATTGCTCTATGGTAATCACATAAAATACTGTGTGCTCTGAAGTTAGAGCACTGACACTGCTTGAAGTGATGAGTATCCTGTAACCACAGCTCACACTCAAAGTCCTTTCTCCTCAAACTGATTAATATTCAGCTAATACAAATACATGGTATTCACCACATGCTTGATGCCTGCTGAGGCTCTGAAACCTTGTTCCCCGAATGTCCCTGTTGCCATCCTCTACCTCCTGCCAGAAATTCTCACAGTCACTGTGTAGGCTGCAAACACACTAGAGAAGAAGTGGCTTTTGAAGAAGCTACAACATGACCTGGAGAGTAATGGAATGATGCACAGCTCACACCAGATGCATATGCCACCACAGCCACTTTCTCACACCCCTGAGTACAAAGATCTGGGTGAACGTTCTTGGTAAAAATTATGCTGCTTCAATGAGCAGGTCAGAGATAGAGTCCCAGGTGAGGGTGGGGAGCAGGGGTGTTATCTGTTCAAGAAATCTTTACTAAGAGGTTATTATGGGCTAGGCACTGTTTTGAGTAAAGCAGCTATTTTGGATAGAAATAAGCCAATTTGCTTAAGAAGTACAAGAATTATTCTGCAGACTGGCTGACAACTCCTGAAAGCTTCATGTAACATTTTTCTCTTGCTAGCACCTTCTTTACCCCCTTTCTTGAATGGGGGAGAGGGGAAGGGAGAGGTTAGACGGAGTGAGAGATTTGGAAACAATCATCTTTCTATTCAGGGATTTGCCGAGCACCACGACTTGCTAACGTTTCCAGGTGAGGGCATAAGAACTCAGGAGGTGCACTATCTTGAATTCTTTCCCAGCTGTTATCTTTTCATAAGTTCTGTATATTTGACTGGGGAAGTGGGTCTAGTCAGTACTATGTTTAAAGAAAGAAATAAGTCAGAGTGGGAAACAGGCAGGGCCCAGGAGAGGGGAGTCGAGGTGAGACCTGAGCTTCGGATTCCGATATCGGCAGGACTGTGCATATGGGCCCAGCCCAGGGGCCAGGCACCCCCTCTCCCACCGCACCCCCCGCCCCCGCCCCTTGCGCCTCCACTCAGGCTCCAGCCTGGCTTGCAGAGCTCCCGCTCCACTCACTACCCACCCAGCCCTGCCTCCCAGGGTCCATCCAGAGCGCCAGGGCTGGCGGCCGATCCCCGGAGTCGACCGATCAGCTTGGGTTCTTGACCATGTGGGCCGCCTCTCCTCCTAGAACTTCAGCTATTCTCACTAACTTTGTTAAGATACGAAAGGCTGTTCCAGACCTTTCTGTGTACCTCAAGTGTGAAAGGAAGGGAAATTCGCTTGGTTTTTAAAGCTTAAACATCAGGTTACTCAAGGAGAACGGCTGTTTCGATAACCCCCATCTCCCCCCGCCTCCACCTAACCTCAACCGCCCGCAGCCGAACGGTCCCTAGGAAGTGGATGCCAGAACGGTCTGTGCATTGGGCCGGGGACATTGCCAGGGCAGCTCTAGGCGCAGAG
The DNA here is from genome assembly GCF_009762305.2 of Zalophus californianus. Lineage (NCBI taxonomy): Eukaryota > Metazoa > Chordata > Mammalia > Carnivora > Otariidae > Zalophus > Zalophus californianus. Next base: position 90,902,576 of record NC_045596.1, read on the forward strand.
CTCGCTATAGGTCCTCTCTCCCAGGATCGGATAGATGATTCATTTTTATATGTAACGTTTTACCCCACTCTATAGCTCCGGCTGGTTAATGTTCAACCCCAGGGCTTCGAGAGGCAGCTCTAGGGAGGCAGGCAGGGATGACCCATTGAAGGTATATGGCCGCTGGGGAATGAAGGCACAGAAGCCCGAGAGAGGGTGAGGAGGGATGTGGCGGGGAGTGGGGGTAAGGAGGGGCGCTCCTCCGGCCTGGGCCTCCCAAGGCCCTCTCTGAGACTGCGGAGAAGCCGACGGGTGAGCGGCCCGGGCCCGGCAGGCGTCCCTGAGGCGCAGCCAAGAGGCAGTGCTCAGCCTGGGCCCCGGCCGCCCACGACGCCGCAGCGTGCGACGAGAGCGCGGACGCGAAGGCGGGCACTTCGCCCCAGAACGACCTCGGGGCGGCTCTGTGCTGCCCCAGCGACCCCGCTGCGATGCTAGCCTGGCGCTTCGGGGTGGGGACGCGGGAGGGAGGTGGGCGCGCGGCGGCAGCTGAGGATTAGATTCCGGTGTTGTCCCAAGGGACGTGCAAATACTAGTGCGGGGACACGAAAGGGGTCCTCGGAGGTGCGTGGGTTGCCTTCCGGGCTGCCACTTCTCCGGGTGCGTCTGAAAATATCGTCAGGGTAATGCGAAGCAGCACGTCTTGCCACTTCCCTTCTCCCTTGTTGCCGGGCCAAAAAAAAAAAAAACAAAAAAACTTTAAGATAAAGCAGCTGTTCTGGTCAGTAGAAGGCGGTAGGACACGATTGTGCCCGAGCCACAGTTCAGTGAGGCCCGAGGCCAGGCTACCCTTGGGGGCAAGTTCAGGTGGAACGGCGGCACCTCGGGTCCTTCTAAGAGTTGGGCCGCGTGGCTCCCGCGGAATTGATGGGTCCAGGTGGTCCTGGTCAGATGTCCAGAATGCCATCCCCTGGAGCTGGGCGGCTGACAAGGCGGGGGTCTGGGGGGTGCTGCACGGGGGAAAAGGAGGTTCCGGGCTGGGGAGGGGGAGCTTCACGCCACGGAGCAGCAGCCTAGAATTCGCAGGCGGGACTTTTTCTTTTTCTTTTCTTTCTTTCTTTCTTCTTCTTCTTTTTTTTTTTTTTTTTCCTGTCAAAGAAACCAACAAGACCCCGCCTCATCAGGTAAGAGTGGCTCCTACGATTTCACGGATTTTTAAGCGAGGGCTGGAGGCGCTGAGGTTAGTAGAATACTGTGAATGAACATTGCCTGAGCCCCGCAGAAGAAGGGTTTTTATTTTACTTTCTTTTGTTTGATATTATATTATTTTTTTTAACAAAGTGACCTGTCGTCTGTAGCCTTGGGCTCTGGCGGGCAAAGCCCCTTCCTTGGCAGTGGGGATGGCCTGCAGGGTCTCTACCTCTGTCCACATCAGCGACCCCACCCCGTGCCCGCACATTGCCACGTGAAATCAGACACGCCGTCGTCAACCAAACGCAAGCAGCCGCGTTAAGTGACGCCACAGAAGGCCACGCTAGTCCATCCCGGAGGACAGAGGAAGATACCATCAAGCTTCAACTGGGTGCAGTAACCCTCCCCAGATACCCAGAGGAGCAGAGTTGAGGGGGCTGTTGACGCAAGCAGAATGGGGAAGGAGCCCAAGAACTGGGTTGCCACTAGTCTGGGATCCAAGTCCCATTCGATATGCTGCCCCACTGCCTTCTCAAGGACAGCTGAGACGATTCTAGGTCTCATCTCGCCAGAGCGACGAAGATGAAGGTTCCTGCCCAGGACTGCGAGCGAGGGGGTCCAGCGCTGCTGCAAACTGTCATCAAAGACAGAAAGGCTTTGCTACTTCTGGACAGAGGAAGCTTTGGTAGAGAGAGTCCTGGGGGTTCTAAGGAAACCACCTTAACCAAGCCTTCGCCCTGGTATATGAGGTCCCGGCATAAGCCTACCATTTTCTAAGTTGATAGAACAGGAAACCAACAAACAAACAAAAAACTTTGGTATGGATAAAGGAAACAGGAGAGGGAGAAGATGGGGGGGAGGGAAGAGACAGGGCAAAGTGGAGGGAGAGGAGCACCTTAAACATTTTTGCAGGAAGAACAGGAGAACTAGGCCTGGAAAGATCAATCAAAGTCAGAGGGTGCAGACACACACCCTGCTCATTGAGGAACCAGTGAGTCTCAGCTTCTCTTAGCCCTTCAGAGAGAAGGAAAAAAAAATGCAATCCCTCACACAGCTCTCCAAAAATAAACACCTTTACCATACATTTATTAAATGTTTTAAAAATATTTTTAGAAAGAAATTTATATAGTTCTTTTAGTCATTTTTTGACTGAGTAATTAACTATCTCCCGTTTTCCACAGTTGCCACTGAACTGTTAATACATTGTTACAAAAGAAGTAGCAATGATTTTTTAAAGGCAATTAAGTAGAATTAAATACATCTTCAATGGTACATTTTATGTTTTCCAGGCCTTCTCTATTCTTCAAACAAAATCTAAAATCAACATTCACATAAAATGCATAAAATACTCAGCAAGAAGTGAATGAAGTTATACATCCCAAGCACAATAAATTCTGGATTTTATCTTTTCAGATAGAATGTCAACAATGAGAAGGACTCTCTTCGTGGGGGGCGGGGAAAGGGGAGTTGGGAAGCAGGGTGATAAATAAACTTTTAAGATTCGAGTAAGATTTCTCTGGTTTCTCTTGCTAAAACCTGAAAAGGAAAATTAGTTATTTGTCTAAAATCAGGTTTCTACGTAACATATTATTATTTTTTTTTAATCTCTTCTTCAATTACCACTTTCTCAAGTTCAGTTAAAATGCAATTGTCAGATTAGGGATGCTGGGGGAGGAAGGGTAGTTCTAAAAAATTCCTTCTGAAAATCTGCTATAAGAAACTTCTCCCGTTTACTTCTCCTCCCTCAAATCAGTCACGTTTCTCGTTTCTCCATGTGTTTAGATTAACTGCTGCTTGCGGGGGGAGGGGGGGTGTTAATAAATCAATCAATAGGGACTCTATATTCATAAAGGCCTCTGATCTTATTACACCCGCCCCCCTTTTTTTTGTCCCTCTCTAAAAAATTTACCTCGGCGAGCCAGGGACTCCCAGCGTAGCCCGCGTCGACGGAGAACTGCGGGCGGGAGGCTGGGAGCCCCGGCGACGGCGGCGAAGGCGCCCGTGGATTAGGATGTGGATTGCAGGACAGACCTTTGTTTGGTCACATTCGCGACGCGGGGGGCAGGGGGCGGTTATCCTCCTTCGCCAACGCGCCAGGTTTTTATAGACTCGCCTTAAAAAGAGTTCGCTGCTCTTCACAGGGTTCATTTATGGGGCTTTCTAGGAATAACGGGACTTTTAAGATGCTCTTCATTTTTCCCCCATTATTTTCGTTGTTGTTACACTCCTAAAGGCACTCCCGGGTTTCAGCACCTCACAGGACCAGGGTGGGGGTGGAAGAACGAGCAGGGCCGGGAGGCGAAGGGGAGGATTTGCCTCCTAATCAAACCGCCTACACGGCTCAGGTTGCCCAACATAGTTTTTTAAATTAAATTTCTAACCAAGTTATGGGCAGTAAAACTCAGATTTAGGAACTGAGAGGAAAGTGAGACAAACGTGGGCCGCACACACCTTTTCCCAGGTCTCCACCACTTTGAATTCGCTATTAGGGGTTTGAAGAGTTTGAGGCCTTAGGAAATTTAAAAGTTTAAAAACCGAGGACAGGCGAGAGAAAGGGTTAGAGTAACAGGTGAGGGGGTGACTGGGGAAGGCGGGGGTGGGGGGTGGGGGGAGGAGAAAGCCCTTAGACCGCAAATCGTCGGTGCGGGGTTCCTGGCCCAGCACCCCCCGCCCCAGCCTCTGGGCGCGCAGAGGTGGGCGGCAGAGGGCTGAGGCCTACGAGGCCTGGACTCCTGGGGGCCCCGACCTCCCGCTCGCCATCTTTGATCCCAAGCGGAGGAGGTTGGTGTTCATGCTATAGATTACCTTAAAGGTTCCTTTAAGCACTTTAATACACAACTAGCTCAGAAATCATTAAGAGACCTAGAGAAGGAGAAAAAATACCCTCACACTCACCGGTAATAAGTGTTGACATGCAGCAAAAATCGATTGAGTGGAACCGAGGTGGTGGCAGTGGCGATGGCTGAAGGGGGGACTCGCGTGGGAACGGGAGGGGCGAGAGGACCGGCTCCACTGGCTCGGGAACCAGGCTTTTCTCACTTGAAGGGAAAAAGAGGAGCGGAAAAGGGTCGGCGGGCGAGCGGAGATGGGTGTAGGGAACAAGGTGGTGGTGAAGAGGGTAATTCTTCCTTCTGGAAGTCCAGGGAAAGGAGCTGAGGTGGGAGAAAGGGCTTCTCACCAGTCCCGAGTCTCCGCCCCCAGCCCGCACCACTCAAGTTGGGGATGAGACAACTCTTCCCAAACCTCGACTTCCATTTTTGTTTTCTGCAGATTGATCAATTGCCTCGAAATAGAGTTCTATTTCAGCCAGCAAACTAGGCCGAGGTCCGCCTCCCGTAGCCAGCTCTCCTAAGTCACTCTTGGACCTGCAGGAGACGCAAATCCTCCCAGCAGGTCTCGTTAGCGTTTCCAGCCCCCATCCCCAAATCCCCTCTCCCAGTCCCCTCCCTCCCCTCCCCCCGCCGCCCCTCCCCCCATACCAGGCGGAGCTCGGGGAGGCCCGGACCGCTGGGCTCCGCGGCTCCAGAAGCCAAAGTCCGCCCGTGGGGACCGTTTTCCTCTCCACTGCTCTCAAGTGAACAACAAGGACGGAGGTGACCCTCGGCCAAAGGGCTTTTATCTGCCCCCCACTGCCGCGTGATCCCTCCGTAGGTTAGAGGCAGAGCTTAAAAAAGAAAGAAAGAAAGAAAGAAAGTTAATGTGCATTGAGCACCGATCTTAAATCGGGGACATTATCGGCGATCTCTTTAAGTGGCAGCAGCAGTCCCATGCAGAACAAAGACTCAGGGTCTGAGCCTCAAAAGCTAATAGGTAAAGTTTCAGCCAGATAAAAATAACCTAAGCGCAAAAACACAGGTTTTCTCGCCCCCAGAAAACTGCTGGCTACTTTTCCGCTCCCTATTCCCCAGGGTTATGTTTGTCCTCGCCCACTGGGGGGAGGAGGGTGACCAGAATAGCAAAGGACCTCAGATTTTACCCTTCACCGCCCCCCCCTCAGCGCCTCGGTAATGAATTCCTTCGGACTAAGTCTATTTGCTACGATTTGTTACGAAATCAAATTTCACATTAAAAAAAAAAAAAAAGGCTGAAAACCACCAACAAAGGAAGAGCGGGTGCTTAAGGTTCTTTTAAACACTCACACCGACCTCATTCCCCGTTTAGATGTCAGAGGATGGGAGGGAGGGCCAGGGCTGTAATTCATCTTGATTTGCTTCATTGTCCCGCAGTTTGCAAACCATAATCCTGTATAATTTCAGGAACAAGCAGGTTTAGAATTAATGGGTCAATATTATTTAAAACAAAACATGGGGAGCGTGACCTTTGCCTCAACTACATATTGCTCTACAAGACTCAGGAAACTCCACTCTAACCTCTCAACCCCTGGGCTCTTTGGGAAACTAAAGGGCTGTAGTTATTAGAAATGGTCTTTGTTTCTTTTAATGTCTCGAAAGGATTTGGAAATAGAATGCAATATAACATGAAGAATCTCTCTACTTAAGCCTGAAAGATAAACGTGGAGGCCTAAATATTTTGAACTGGAGGTGTTTCCTTGTAAACTTATTACAGATGTATTCCTCTTGAGAGGAATGTATATAAACTGTACATGTATACATACACACATAATTCTCCAGAACAATTTACTGGATGTGAAGACCTCCCCCCTAAAGAAGTCATTCCAAGCTGACATACTTCCTAAATTTCTCTCTCCTTTCTTCTTTCTCTCTTATATTATTTGCTAGCAATAATGGAATCCTCTGGGTTTAAGCCAAAGAAAAATCTGGGAGACAAGACCAGACTTTGCAGCCTTTTTTTTTTTTTTTTTTTTACCCCTGGGAGTGGCTTTTCTTTTTTTTTCTTTTTAGTTTCTGAGGAATGACTATAATTTATTTCTACCAAATTTAAATAAGTCCTGCTGCCTTGTGTGTTTAACTAGGCGGGCAGAGGGAACTGGTTTGTTTAGGAAGCAGTGAGTGAGAAACCCTGGCCAGGTGACAGAGGAGGGCAGAAAGAATCCAGACGAATTTGTATGTAGTATATTTTACTCCCATGAAATAAAACACGTTTTTCATATTTGCTGAAAAGTAAAACAATAATATTGTACGAAATGTTATACACAGGGTAGGTTGTACATAGCAGTTTCAGAAACATCATTGCATCCACCAGAGAAACTATTCTAAAACTGATATTCACACATTATTTTATAATAATAATATGTTAGAAACATACAGTGTGGCATTTAGTATGTACATTCCTTTGCTCACAAGCGAAAAACCCTAATCGCTTCTGTATAACATGCTTTATTTTAAAGCCTAACCTTTAAAAACACTGTTGTGATAGTACTAACAACTGCTTTTTATAAAATTAATTTGACATTTCGATATATATACATCCTTTCAGTCATTTTAATGTTAACAATGCTAAACTTAAAAAATAACAAGCTTATAGTAATGTTAAAATGTCATATCCAGTCAAACATTTGTGTGTGTCCTTGCAACTGTCGGAAATACTTTTAGTGAAAGATGTCAGACATTGAGGAAATTCCTTTGAAATCAAAGGAGCTCTCTTTAATTCAGTGGTTTCCTTTTCTCTTTATATCTTCTCTTTCTCTCCCTTTCTTTAGTGCCCACGACCTTCTCGCGTAATTCCCAGTCTTTCAAGGGCAGAGTTGCCCCATCTGGCACAGTCCTAGGATCCGGGTGCTGTGGGCGAGGCTCACACCGGCCGGTCCACGGCATACTGGCAAGCACTCAGGTTGGACGCCGGGTTCTGCACGCTGGCGTAGCCGAAGCTGGAGTGCTGCTTTGCTTTCAGTCTCAGGCTGGCCAGGCTCGAGTTACACGTGTCCCTGTAAACGTACGGAGGAGTCGGCGGCGCATAAGGACAGGCGGGCGTCGGCACCGCGGAATTCAGCGATGGGCTGCTCAGGTTGTTCAAGTTATTCAGGCTATTGAGGCTGGAGCCCGGGACACCGGTCACAGCTGAGGGCACCATGCTGGACGACATGCTCATGGAGGAGATGGAATTGGGTGGGGAGAACATGCTCTGCGATGACAGGGGGTTGACGTTCATAGAGTTGAAGAAAGGGAAGCTCTTGGTGGACAGAGAGGCTGACGTGAGACCCTTGGCGGCCCAGTTGTTGTAGGAATAGCCCGGGTACATGTCGTCGTAGGGCTGCATAAGGCCGTTGAACTGCGGCCCAAAGCCATTCTTGCACAGCTCGGCCTGCTGGTTGCGCTCCCGCTTTCTCCATTTGGCCCGGCGATTCTTGAACCAAACCTGGGGGTGGAAGGCAAGGGAGCAAACAGATGCCACAGATCGGATTAGTAAAACCTTGATGCCAGAAAGCACAGAGGCCACCACCTCCGAGAGACAGACACACACACACACACACACGTACGTGTGCGCGCACACACACATCCCGGTCCCCAAAATTCTCCCCAACGGCCCACCGCGCCTGGGACCCCAGCTGCCTGAGCCCCATCCAAGCGAGGGAGGCCCAGGCTCCCTGCGCCACAAACCCCAGTCCAACACCTGGTGGCCTGTGGGTGGCTTGTTCACTAACCCCGGCCCTCCTCAGGATCCAAAAACACTTACTGTAAAATAAACGCGGGGCAGCGGGTTTTCCGCCCAACCCTTACCCGACCGCCTTGCAAACTTGCTTCCCTTCCAAAGCCACAGACACAGTGATGAGGACAAGGGGCTTTTAGGGCACCAGAGGACCGGGCTCTCTTTCACACAGCTCCTCCCTCCTGTCTCAGACCTCCCCTGCTGCCCCCCACTCCACAGAACGTGCTCTCACAACTGGCGCCAGGCCTCGACCCCCATCCTCCCTTAGCAAAATAAGGAATCAAAAAGCAAAAGACCACCTTCCCTTTCGCCTCCTAAACTCCTCGAGCTTGGCTTGTAACTCTCTGGGAACCCAGAATGGGTCGCTCTGCAGCCTCCCCCTCCCTTCACTCGGCTTGTTCTCACCCTCCGCCCACTCCAGGCCAGGCCTCCCCCCCCCCCCCCCCCCCCCCCCCGCCACCCCCGCACCCAGCGCCTTTCCCGCCGGGCCCAGACCATTTGCTTGGCTTTGGGAGCAGTCGCCTAACCCGGTCAGCCCCCACCCGCGTCCGGTGGCCCCGACGCAACCCTTCTCTCAATCCACATCGGGACCGCCCGTCGCCGCAGACTGTGGCTTTTGTGTATTGGAGCGAGGCCTGGCCCCAGATTTCAGAGCTGACACCGGTGATGTTTCACATTACACATCTCAGCCGGGCCCAGCCGCCTAATCCGTTTTTTTTTTTCCTTTTCCCTTTCATTCTCGATTTCCTTTTTATCCCCCTTCCTCTTTGCACCCGACTGCTATAAAAAAAGCACGCTTCACTCCCACTTGGCTGGACACGCAGCGGGCCTGGATGGAGGCAGCCAGAGGAAGCGAAAGCCCGGCATGGTAGGGGCAGGGAACCTGAGAGGGATTGCAGAAAAACCGAAGGGAGTGGGGTGGGGGAAGAGATCTTTTCCGAAGGATTCCAGAGAACCCACTGATTGTGTTTTTATTTTAATCACTTGCAATTTCTACCCTAGGCCATCTAAACTTTGCCCAGGCAAGAAGAGTACGTGCAAGTCCCCTTCCCTGATGCGCAGGAGAGCTAATGAAAGACTGACCTTGCACAAAACCACGCGGCCGGAGAGCCAGAGGTCTAGCTCTGAGCAGTTAAACTAAAACCATTTTCAACTTCATCCCGGCTGTTACCCACCAGCATAGCCACATATCCTACACAAATGCCACCCAGAGAGTGCCTTCGTTCTCTCTGCTTTGGGAAAGCATTGTGGTCTTTATTTTTTTGTCATTATTGTTGTATAGTGTTTTCTTCTTTCTTCTCTGCTCTAACTGGGGGCTCTATTTCTCCATCCAGAGCTTTTTTTTCTTTTTTCCTTTTTCCTTTTCTTAACAGCAAACCTCTGGATCCTGCTATTTGTGTTTCTGCTTCCAGAATCCTAACACATTTGGAGTTTTCCACTGACTGGAATAAACCAGGATGTTGCTACTGGGTAACTTAAGTTCACTTTTGCCAATCCATAAAGTACAGATTTGCTACAAAGGTAAGCCACCCCCCCCTTTAAAAAAAAAAAAAACTATTATTATTGGGAAGAAGGGTATTAGTAACAATCTCCTGAGAAAAGATAAATAAACCAAACGGAAAAGTCTTTCTTTTTTCTTTTCTTTCTAAGAGGACTAACAGGATAGTAGGTGTGTATCAAAACTGCTTCCGTAGATCACAAAACTAGGGATAGGGTGTGGGAGAGACCTGAATGGCCAAAAAACCCCAAAGACTACATAAGGAGGATGAGCCAGTAGAGAGAGAAAAGGCCAGGCTAGGCTGGGCGCGAAAGTTTCCCAAGGAGGACCAAATCTTGCATGTCTCCCGCGGCATTTCTTGTTAAAAGCGCACAGGTTGGAGCCTGTTCTCGCTTCCTGGCCTGGGAGGGATTTTATTAGCGCTCATCTGGCGACTGCAGGCCGGGAACACAATGCCCTGTGCAGGGGAATGCCACGCGGCCCGGTTCGGAAAGGCTCGGGGTGTGGCGGGGCAGTGAGCCGGTGCCGCTCCGGGCGCCCGCGCCAGGCCTACCGCCTGTCTCCTAAGGGGGAGCTGTAACCTCGCAACCGGGGTCGCCGAGAGGCCTTCTGCTTTTGCAAAGACACACCACCCGGGCCCTCCGGGAGACGCCGCCTTCCGCACTCCCTCCGCCCGGTCTACGTGGCCTGCATCTCTACAATGGCTTCTTTCCTAGCACTCCCAGGCTCCGCGAGGGGTCCTACCCGAACTCGGGCTTCCGTGAGGTTGGTCCACACGGCGATTTCCTCGCGCGTGGACATGTCCGGGTAGCGGTTCCTCTGGAAAGTGGCCTCCAGTTCCTGCAGCTGCTGGCTGGTGAAGTGAGTGCGCTGCCGCCGTTGCCGCTTCTTCTTGGACGGGTCTTCGGTGCCCACGTCCTCATTCTTTCCCTGCTGGCTCTTATCTTTCTCTGAAAACGAAACACACAAAAGGTTCCCGTCAGCACGTCCACCTGCTACCCGCGAACTCCAGCTGGACCCGGCGGCGGAGGCCGGGGATGCGATGGGCTGCCAGGCAGGGGAGGAGTGTGTGAGCGGCCTCTCCGGGCCGCGGGGAGCGCTGCGACTGTAGGGTGTGCAGATGCGAGTGTGGGTGTGAGCGCCCCATCTCCTCCCCTCCCCCAGAGCCGCACGTTTTATTTACATGTTTATCTCAGGGCAAAGGCACATTCATTTTTATAGCCTCTGCTTTCAAGTATATTTACACGCCTATGCGCAGACACACCAAATCTCCTCGGACACCCGCACGCGCGCCTTTTACAGAGCCCCCTCAGATCTCGATGCGATTTCGGAAGGCTAGTAAAGGTAGATTTTGGGATTCGGTCACCCACCCACCCAAGTTCTTCTGCCCTTTAGAAATACCGCTTCTTCTGCGGCGTAGTTTCGGTAATACTTTTCTAACAGGAGCAGCTTCTCGGGAGCTAAAAGCCGAGAGAACAGGGACCGGGTTGGGGGGCTGGGGTCTGGCCTCTGAACGTCTTCGAACGGAGATGCTGGGATTTTTGTGACCCAGGAAACCTCGGCAGGCCAGGATAGGAACAGGGAAGAGTAGGAGAATGGCTCGCGGCGTTCGCGGCACCTCAGGCGGTCGAGGTTGGGAGAAAGGAACACGGGGCCAAAAAGAATCCTGGCTCCGGAAGTTCTGCGGGAAGCAAACTAAACGACCACTCCCACCACGCCTCCCCCAGGAGGGGCCGACTTCCTTGCGGGCGAGAAAGGCCGAGCCGCAAGGGGCGGCTAGACCCGGGTACCTGCGGGGCCGCGCGGCGCCTTACCTGCGGCCTCGGGGCTGGAGGTGTCAGAGATGGTGTGCACCTCCAGCCTGTGCTTGGAAGAGTCCAGGGAGCGGGTCTGACCGGGAGCCAGGACTGAAGCCATGGCCAGTGGCTGGGGATGGTGACAGGAGGAAGACGAGGAGGTGGCCAACAGCTTGGTCCCTACTGCTCGGTGCTCCAAGTGCAGCGGGCCTTTCATGCAGTTCATGGACGAAGGAGCGCGCCGCCCTACAAGTCCTGGGCTACCGCCCGGCCGAAACCCCGTGGCCGCCGCCGCCTGCTCGGCTTTGCGCTATAGGCGCGGAGTTTCCCCGCTGCGGCCGCCGCGGGCAAAGCCAGGGAGCACAACCCCTGCTGAGTCTTTGAACCGAGCCGTCCCTGTCCCCGTCTCCTTAGGAAGGTTCTAGCGAAAGGGTCCGGCGGCGGCAAGTCAGCGGGCAAACGGAGACATGGGGATGTGGGTAGGAGGGCACAGCTCGGAGCGTCTTTGGGCAGCAGGCTTCCAAGCTCCAAAGCGAAACCAGAGTGGGCAAAGACCCCTTTCTTCCCTCCCTCCCTCCCCCAAGTACCCCTCCAATAAGGAAAGCTAACGGCGTTCGCGATCTGCCCGCCCCTCGCGCGGCAGCCCTGACAGCGAAGTGTCAAGAGTGACAGGGACAGGTAGCTGATATTAGATCCCCCGCAGCGACGGCTGCGGCAGCGGCAGCGGCGCGGGCCTCTGGGCGCACCCTCCGCGGCGCGCACACGCACACCCCCTCGGGCCGTCGAGCCCGAGCACGGACTCGCAGCAGCTCAACTCCCGGCACCTGGGCGAGCGACGGACCAGCTCTGCGGCTCCGAGCTTCCCTGTTGGCCTAACATCTTAAAACCAGAGGCGGGCTTCCTGGTGCCCAGACGTCACTTTGCAGCGGCCCTCCCAACCTTCCCCGCCTCCGCCTCCTCCCAGACCCTTCGCCCAGCGGGAGTGACGTGGCTCCGCACCAATCAGGAGACCCCGAGCCGCGGCGGAGGGACAGCTCTGTCTGCACCTATCAGCTGTGTGGGGCCGGGCTAATAGCTCACTGTGCCCACAAAGTCTACACCCGCCGGCTCCCGGGAATTCTGCTCTGCCCCGGCCGAAGACCGTCCGGCTTTTAGTTCAGGCGGGGAGGTAGAGAGGTGAGGCCGGGAGCAAAAGGCTCGGAAGAAAGGAGCGGAAAGGTCGAGGGCTGAAAGGTACAAGGATCAACAAGCCTTCCCACCCCTTCCTTTTGTATCTCACTACATCCAATTCCAATTGAGAGATGTTTTTCTCTTCCTGGATGGAAAGGAGACATGCTACTTAAAACCAGAAAATTTAAAAAACAGCAACAAATCACCTCTCCGAGCTTAAATTTTCCAAACAGCCTGTCAAGTGAATGCTGCGCTAATCTGAAGAAGCTTTACTTTAATTGCAAAGAAGACAAAGCCCTGAGAAGGCAGGCTAATAAATTAGAAATCGAGAAGCAAATGGACCCGTCAAAAGAAAATTACCTTGACTTTAAACGAACAACTGTTTGGTGGTTCACTCTGGATTTATACAAGAATAAAAAGTTGCCTCAGATCACGTTCTCTGTAATGCTTATTAGTCCCCAGACAGAAAATACACTATAGAATAGAAACCCTAACCCAGCATTTTCAAAATGCTGAAAGCTTATCCATTCTACTTAGCGTTGATTAAGACACATATCCTAGATCTTTCAAATTCCTTGTACACTGTATTAAGCTTGTCCTAGCCCTAGAGAGAGCCCGCTTTAAATTCGACTCTCTTGTTTACTTTATTATCAATCAGATTCAAATCCATAAAGCCCGCAGAATCAACAACCTTGAGCTAATTATATATAAAATATGCTTTAATGAATTTCCATACAATTAAGAATGTTGCCAAATAACCAATTTCAAGGATAATTTTTAAGTCATTTTCTTTTCCTAGGGAGCTCAAGGCTGTTGAATCTTTAAAGTCCAAGCAGGCAGAGGCGGTAGGGTGGGGGCGAAGGGTAAAAACCTAGCAGAACACTCAGCTAGGAAAAGCAAAGCCTTACTCAATTATTTTTTTAAAAAGAAAAAAGCCATCTTTGGGGACATCCAACTCTTTACAACACTATTTCCAAAAATCTTTAATTTCCAAAGAAATACAAACATATCATTCAAAATAATTTTTGGAAAGTCCTTTTGTCCTCTTCTTAGGTCATCAGGAGAGCACAAACTAATCTCCTTTGGGTTTCTGCATTGGTGATTGCTTTATTGTGGAGTTAGTGTTATCATCCCTGAATGTGTATTTGTTTGACATTACAGTCAATGATTTGTAACACCAGTAGGAGGTATCTCCAGAAAACTCCCTCCTTGTCCTTGTTCACAAGATTGGGAAACCGTATGCAGTCTGGGGCAGAGTGGATGAAGCAGACTACAAATACGTTTGTAACCTATGTGTCTCTCCTTTGCCTGGCTCTCCCTGCCAAACCCTATCTGCAACTCCTCCCCCATTTTAAACATGCTTGAGAGCCATCCAAAGAACCAAATGAGAATTGTTCCTCAGTCTCTCCCCAGAAGTATCATCCTACTTTAAGAAAAATATAGCTGCAAGGAGGAATTTTCTTTATAGTGAGGTTTAAAATCAGCATTTCTGGTTTTCACCTTTTATTCCAGTTCACCCCATTTCAAGCATACACACACCTGCTCAGTGCAGAACACATCCCCATGTGACAGGTCTGCATTAGCTAAGGCTCATACATCCAGCTATATTAGGTCCTGCAATCTTATCACTAAGTTATACATATTACACCAGCAGCCTGTTGGTAAAGAAGGTTAAATTAATTTACATTCTGCTCATTACCTGGTGCTTAAATGACGCATTTTATCCCTGAGATTTGGCGGAGAATCTCCTCAGACCCCACAGCGTTTCACCGAAGACAATGCTCTTACATTTGTAGTGGTTTTTAATCTGATAAGACTCTAATTTGCTTAAGTCTTTTAAATAAGGATTTTAAATGTTTCTAGCCGTTTTCTTATTGAATTTCCTCTAATTCCCCCAAGATCATAAAGTATATGTGTAAAGTAAATATTTCCTCCCATTGCACTGCCAGCCGATGACCTATAACTAAATCAATATGAATACAGCTCTTTTCTGCCCAATGTGTTTACTAATCATATTCCAGTTTCTTCTTTTTAAACCTCAGCATAGCTGCGATCCCCAAAATACCAAACCCATAAAGCTTCATTTCATGAAGAAACTCCATCACATGAAAGAACAAAAAACTCCCTACCATAGTGAACACAATTTCTTTCTTAGTATTAGTTTCTTTGAGAGTCAAACCCCGGAGCTGCAATTTTTGGTGGAGGCTCTGGGTGTTTCTTAAAACTCCTTACTCAGGAGAGCTGAGAAGCTCCACAGAACCATATAGATATCGAAGCCCATCTCTCATTAAACCCACAGAATTTTGATTTAAACTCCATGGCTCTGCTGACTGACAGAACTCACATCATGGCAAATACACATATGAAAGACCTAGTCTCCAAATCAGCTTCCAAAGTGGTTGAAACACCCAAGAGCAAGTGACAGCTCCTCATAGTGCCAAATTGTGGGAGATATTGGAAGTACTGGTGATCTCCAGGCAGCCTAAAATCCTAAAAAGATAAAGAATCTTATATTGTATCTACCCATTGCAAAGTCAAGTGGAAAATAAAGACAATCATCTGGAGATCTCTAGTTAAAGTAAGAACATAACCATATCTAACAATCAGTCATTCATCTATCTAGATAAGCACATACATAATATATAATGCCTCCCCCAACCATCAGCTGAGCCAGTAAGGCATTTCTTTGCATCTTTCCAGAGTTGATCTCCTAATCACTTCACACATGGTGAGCTTGGCCGACCCCCTTCTCAGGCCCACAGAATTCACTCCATGGATGGTACGAGTACACCAACATGAAAGGTCTAGATGGTGAAAAGCGAGTAGTGGGAAACCAAGAAACACTTTTCAACGGAAACAGTGGTGGTGATGGTGGTGGGCAACTTCGGAGACTTAATCTACAAAAAAACTTGTGGGTGCACAGATACTGGTAGTATCGATAAGGAAGGGGTTGAAAGTAATCCTATGTATTTTGCAGGTTGAGCACTACCCTTGTGTTCCCCCCAACACACACTCTTCTTTGACTGGTTCTAGAAATTTCTAGAACTTCCTAACCTCCGTCACAGAAATTTCCAATCCAGGAAAGCATCAGAGTGGCCAGTTCAGGGAAACTGGAGGTGCTGTAAGGTCTCCACGTAAGGAAGCCCAGTGCGGGTTTGGGTTTTCGAGTCTGAAGACATTCAAGAATTCTCAGTTCGGTTTTCTTGCTTATTCTTTCAAAGCAACACCCTTGAGGAGGGAAATGTGTGACACGGGGTCAGGAGTGTTTTGAGCTGCTGGTATTTGCCACCGATTACCAGTCTTAAGGTCTTACTTAATTTCACACTCTGTAGAGGTAGTTGCGCAAAGCCCCTCTGGCCCTCCTGGTGAGATTGGTTGGACTGCGCGGCCAAACTCTCGGGTGCGGTGGCCCAAGTATGGGCTGATATTCAACCGAGCGATACACAACTTGTGGGAAAAAAAAAAAAAAATCTGTCCTCAAAGCTCACCTGGAAGATGGCTCAATTAGATGTCTCCCTGCGTTGTCAGATTGTAGAGGGGTGGGAGTCTTGCTCTGGTCCAGGCCAGCTCAAGGCCGTGGCCCGCCCAGACTCAGTTCAGAGCCGCGTGACAAGGCGTGATTGTGTGTGCGTGCGTGTGTGGTGTAAGGCACAGAGGTCAGATGGAGACCTTGCACCCTGCCCAAGAAGTGGCCTTTTCTCCCCTCCTTCTTCTGCTGGCTCTCTCTTTGCACACAAATAGAGCTGGAAAGGCCCCCTTCATTGTACCGCTCCCCCCCCCCCCCGCCCCGCCCCGGCTCCAGCTACGAAGCAGAAGCACCCAGAAATGAAAAACTTTACTGTGGCTGATCCCCATCCCCATCCCATTCTCTAAACGGATTAAAAAGGTGCTGGTTTGTAAAAAGGGGCCGATTATTTTCTGAATCATAAATCTGTGCATGTACTGAGCAGCACCCACATTCTCTGGGTCCCTGCAGACGGCATTCATATTTTAGTCCCCCACACTCAACCACTTGAGGTTTGGAGTAACTGGTTGGGGGTGCTCGGGGTGGTAGGGGAGGTACCCCCACACTGGCGCATGAAGAGAAGAGCAGGGATTAGAGGGGGCAGGACGGGTTGGGGGAGGGGATGCCTCTGAAACCATGAAACCCACGTGCTATATGCCTTTTTACATTAGTTTGTTAACACTGCAGGTTTATTAGGCCATCATTTAATCTCAGAAAACAACTAGCTGAGGAAAAGTCAAATAAAGAGAATGGGATAAATTTGTGTCAGCCATGGGGGAGAGATGGGGATAGATGGGGGGCAGAGAGAGAGAGAGAGAAAAGAGAATGAGATAGACATTAATATCCAGGTCCAGAGAGGAGAAATAACAAGGGACTGACTAAAGTCACTTTTAAAAAAATTGGATTAAAACGCGCCTCTTTTTCTCTTTTCTGTATTTCTCCCCTCTAGCTCTTGTCCCTCTCCCTTTTCTATTTCTCTTGCTCTCCCTTCTTTCTGTCTTCCCTCTCCCAGACATGCTGGTAGCTAACATTCAGCATTAGTTGTCATGGTGACCATAAATCACATAAATCCAAAAATACCCACCTATAATCTGAGATGAAGCTTTTATTTCCCTAGCGAAATAATATTTTAAAAGCTGTCAGCTGACAAAAAAAAAAAAAAAAGGAACCCACCTCATCGTAGTAACCCAAGTAATATATTACTTCTAAAGGTTTAAATTAAAATGTCAGCCTGTTAAAAACATGCTGGGAGAATTTGGGGCACTCTTCATGTCAGAGCCTTACAATGGAGTTGACTCCACCACTCCTGATCACTCTTTAACACATATACACAATTTTGCTGCTTATTCTCCTATTAATTTCTTTCCTTCCCTCCCACCTATCTTAGTCTGTCCAGACTCTGCCTTCGGTGGTAAAAGAAAGGAGTCTCCACCTGGATCAGAGATGGGTTCAATCCTCTGTCTGAGCCTTTTGAGGACCTTGTGTGTTGGTCCTCTCTTATCAATCACTTCCCCAAACGAAAGATGGGGTTTGGGGGAAAGAAAAGGTTCTCCTCAGGATCCAAAGGGGGGTGACTCCCTAGAGGAACTGAGAAGAAAGAAATGCAGAGAGGACTGGGGGTAGGGGGGCAGAGTAGTCAACTGACCTGGGTGACCAGTTTCTGTGGTTAAGTCTAGCCTAGGAAAGGTACCTGTATTCTCTCACTCCTGCTTTTTTTCTCCTGAGAGGAAACTTTCCTATTTGGAGACCCTGGTGGGGGAGGGGGGTGACGGCCACAGTTGGGCCTTTTGTCTTCTACCTTGGGCTTGTTGTCTTTTGCCTATCTTTGGATTACAGGGTATTCGCCTAGATGAAGAGCCATTAATTACCCATTCAGTCAATATTAGAAAGACGACAAAGCTTTTTACATAGGATTAAGAAGACATCAGATTGTTCCATTAGTATATTCCTGCTCACGAATAAGCTTTCGTTATACATTTCCCTTTCCCTCCCGAGTCGTTCTAACAACTGCTGCATATATTAACAGCGGGCGGTGCGGAATAACAGCCCAACCAGCTTTACGAAAAACTTTGAGCGCGCTTGGTGTCCGTAGCAAGGAACACGACGACCGGTAAAGACTACCTCTGCGGGCGGAGATCCGCAGGGACTGACTACCTATTGCACAACTGGTACAATTTCCCCCGACGGGGGAAAAAAAACCCACAAAACGCAGAGGCACCTTCTGCCAATAAGCTACAGAGTTGGCGCGGGGTGGGGTGGGGTGGGGTGGGGTGGAGCGGTAGCAAAGGAAAAATGGAAATCTCCTCTCCTTAAGCCTGTTCCCCACTCTGCTTGCTTCTGCCTCAGACTTCACGCCCCTTCTGCTTGCCCCCTGTCCCTTGCCCCGGGCCTCATCACTAAGAGCCTTATACCCTCTAAACATCCCCCTTCTTTCAGACAACGACTCAGGCCCCAAGCACTGCTGCACGTACCACCATTTCGCGTTTCGCTAGAGACGGTCTGGACTGCTCTCGCTGGTACCCTTATTAGCATGAAAGCGGCTTCACGACGGCGAAAGGAAACCGGCTTATTTGCTTTCAGGGGGTACATTAGGAATCCACGTAGTATGTGCTCGGCAAACATTTGCTGATTGAATGAATGAAGGCTTTGCCGCCGCCCAGGCGGCGGGGGTTACCCCGGGTCCTCTGAAGAAGACTGGGATCTAGCTGCTTGCTGAGAGTGTGTGTGTCGCGGCTGGGGGCTCCACAAGGGGCCTTGGAGTCTCCCTCCCAAGGGAAGGCAGTCCGAACATCCCAGAGACTTGGGTGAGACTCTTGCTGCTCATCCACTGAGCCAAAGCTATTTAAAAATTAATGGCGTCTCCGAGAAAGGCCCGGCGAAGGTACCCGCCCAAGTATGGTCCCGGAAGCTGGGCACCGGGACCATGGGGTGGCAGCTCTGTCCGATTTCAGCCCGCAAACCAGAGCCACCGCCCCGAAACTTTAAGGGTTACTGACAGGGGAGGATCACTCCCTCCCGCTCCTGAAAGTCAGGAGCACTGTTTGATTTCAGCAAAGAGGCTTCTTTTGGGACACCCAAAGCAAGGAAGTCAAGGATCTCTGTTCTAGGGGGACGTTCTCAGCAGACCCCTGTCCCTTCTTTCTGGGGGTACAGTTTAACTTGCCAACTCTTCCTCCCTCCACTTGGATGCCTAGCCATTCCTCCTTCAACCCTCTCTCAAACCTGCAGCCGACCTCATGCCCCCTCCAGTTCCAGGGTTCCAGCCAAACCGTGGGTCAGCCCAATGGCTATCAAGGGGACAGGGTTCTCTTGGGAAGGAACGCAGAGTTGGAGCCTTCCAGAGGTTAACCTTGTCTACTTAGAGACCGTTTTCAGTCTTCAATGAGAGCACACTGTTTTTGGGGGGTTGAGAGGGTTGCGCCAAAATAAAGCATCATGATTCCTTTTGAAAACACGTCATTGTAAACATTTTTTTCTTTTTGAAAGCAAAAAAAAAAAGTTATAAAAAATAAAGGAGAAAAATCTTTCTTTTAAAAGTAGGCTGTGGCCAGGAGTTTGCCTATCACATGAGTTAAATTAACTTATATTCAGTAGAGGGGACTCTGGCAAACTTCCTTCTGAGGCACTGTAGTTTTGCCTACACGTGTGACATTTTTTTCCTACCACATCCCTAAAAGCCAATAAAAATCAAGATTTTCGGCATTTCTCCCTATCACATGCCTCTTCTTAATTAATGGCGTTAAACATGTTTAGGCAGCAATTTTCCTCTCCGGTCCAAAAGGTAGATTGTTGCCAGTGTAGAGCCTTTCACATGCACTAAAATAATCCTGTCCTGAAAGTAATGGTTAAGAAAACAATCATCCGTTTATTTCTAGTTCTTTATTTATTTTCTAATGATCAAAAATGGATGCTCAGTGGCCCAAGTGGGGACTGTGACTGCAGCAGAAAGGACCCACTCTCTGCCGCTTCTTGCCCACCTAGGAGGCCCCCAACCCATCTCCAGCCTCCCCTCCAAAGGGCCCTGCCTCCCTAGCTCAGATGGAGACCACCTGTCTTCAGAAACCATTCCTGAGGTCTGGGAGTCCTGGGTTGGGGCCGGGATAGAAGACACTCTGTAGCACTCCTGCTCCCAGCGCAGCGGGAAACCTCAGCTTCAGCTCCGCGGCTGCCAACCCACCCCGGGGTGAAGCAAGATTGGGGAGCTCCCCCAAGTCTCGCCAGGGCCAGGGCTGAACCAGCACAAAATATTTCCCCGGGAGTCATCGCTGTTCTTGATTTTTAACCCTATCCTAAACATACTCCGGTCTAATAATTTATTTTTACGACCGATTATCAAACAGAGGAAGAATTTAACACAACCTTAATGACAGAAATCACCCGACGTTATCTCTGCATGGCCTCATTTAACCCCATGGGGTTAATCCCGGACAAGTGAGCGTTTAACTGGCCCAGCAGGAGGACTCGCGATATTGTGGTGTCGAGACTGCTCTGCTCCAGACCACTTTAGAAGTTTTATTTAGACAAATGATAATTTTCTCAGATTTACTGGGAAGCCCGAATGCAGGGCCTTTGTTTTCTTCTTAGTAATATGGTTTGTTTACTTGGCGGGGGTCCCAATTCGCCCCCCTCCGGCCCACATTACATTTGTATCCTTACACTTTAATCCGGAAAGAGGGGGTTAGGGGCTGAGAGCGGTGGGGGGCTTTATCTCCTCACACTATCAAAGGTCAACAACTTCCTAAGGCTAGGCACTTATTATTATAGTAACCTGGAAAACCCGGAGAATAGAAGAACGGTTAAGTTTGAGTTTCGCATGTATTCTAAGGGGAACATTGTCCCCTCATCCCTAGACACACACAGGCGCACACACACAATTAAAGGGTAAGTTTCAGTTCAGCAAAAGCCTGTGAAGTGGGTTGGAGGCGTTTTAACTTTTACACAAGCCTGCAGACTTTGAGCAGCAGTGTCCCTTGACTCGTCCACAATGAAACCAGCTAATTAAGCAACGACACGACCAAGACCCGAGGCCTTGCAACCTGCACAACAGGTAGGTTCGCGTCGCCAGGGGCACACACTTCAGTACACCCCTGGCTGCTGCGCACGGTCGCTGCCCTGAGGTTCCGCGGGGCTCCAGTGAGCTCTTTTACCTCCCGGCCAGGCGAATCTTTGCCAACACAAGCCTCCCGTGGTAAACCCCGCACCCACCAGCCTTGGGCGGGGCACCGCTGAGAGCTGCAGGGGCGGGGTGGACCCCTTGGTGGTGCTGCACGCAGTGGGACATGGCGGGCAACAGAGGTCGCTGTTGGACTACTTTTCCGCGCCAGCCAGAGGCACAGAGATAGGTTGGGGTATGGGTAGAAGATAGGCCACAGGGAGAGAGCGAGAAAGAGCAAGAGGGAGAGGTGTTGGGTCTCAGGAGTGCAGTATAATTTGGGGAAAGGAATTAACGTCCCTGGGACGGCTGCTTCCCGTCCCACCCAGAGGCCAAGTGTCTCAGTCACGGAGCAGGCACGCCGACTCTGGCGGCCTCGCCGGCGTGCGCCTTAACCCAAAGCCCAGAGAGGCCCGGAGGCGGGTGCCCTGCGCGCGGCCTGCGCTTCGCTCCCGGCCTTACCAGTGGCGCCGGGATGCTGCCGCGGGAAGAGCTTGCTGCTGGCCGCCTCTTTCCGGCTCTCGGGAGAGTCTGTGAACTCGACCTTTTTGATTTCGGAGTCTTTGGAGAAGAGGCATTCAACGGCCGCCGGCTGCACGCCTGGGCCACGCGCGCCCGCCCCACAAGCGGGTAGAGAGACGCCCGGGACCGCCGCGGAAAGAAGCGGGGGTGTTGGGGAGGCGGGGGAGGAGCAGGACGAAGAAGAGAAAAAGGGACAAAGAGCAAAGACCCAGTTAGAGGAAAGGACGGAGGGCACTCCCGTCTCCCGGACCCTCTGGCAACCCGGCGCAGGGCGGCGTACTCTTCTCCGCGCCTCCCTGGCTGCCAGCGGCTCTCTCCGGGAGGAGTAGGCCCCGGGCGTCGGGCTGCGGCGAGCGGCTCCCTCCCTATCCACGGCCGCCCCCACCCCCGAGCCCCTGGGGGAGGCCACCGGCGTCCTGGTTCTGCGTCCCTTTCGGTCCCGGCCGGCCCCTCCTGGAAGAGCCCCTCGCCGCTGCCTCGCCAGGGGGCCGGTGCCCTCTTGCCGCCCTCCCGCGGTGCGGTCTCCCCGTCGGGTGACCCGGGCGGGAGAAGCGACCCTTACCTAATTGCACACACGCCGACACCAGTTTGCGGCAGTTGGTCTCCATTCCCCGTTATCTGCAAAAGAAAAGAGAAAGAGGGCTGTGAGAATCGGCGGTCCCCGAGAGTGCGGGGCTCAGAGGAGGCTACCGTTGGGGCGGACGGACTACTTCAGATTCGCTGTTAAGCGCCCACTCTGTGCTGGGTTTCCGGCGTGTTTCTCTGACTTGACAGCCTCTGGCCGCCCAGCCTCAGCCCCGCCCTAGCCCCTGGTCCTGGACTTCTGAATGGACCTGAGGGGATCTCTCCCTGCGGAGTTGCTGTGAATGGGCCCAGGCGCTCTGGACGGATAAATCCATCGTGTTCTGGGGGACTTAGGCTGTGGAGCTACTCACAAGATGTTTGTGTCAGGGCTGAAGAGCCCGTCTGAACACGGGGCCAAACTTAGCAGATACAAAATTTTGGGGTGAGTGAAGAGGACCTGTCTCTTGAGGAAGTTGTGTGGAAGGCCCCCATTTAAGCACAGTGCTTTCCGTGAGTAGGAGCTCAGTGAACCTTTGTAGAAAATCAGAGTCAACTCGTAACTGTCCTATACAGTAGTTGTCCTCGATTTTCTGTAATTCTGGAATGAACGGGACTCTAAGGTT
Organism: Zalophus californianus; assembly: GCF_009762305.2. Lineage (NCBI taxonomy): Eukaryota > Metazoa > Chordata > Mammalia > Carnivora > Otariidae > Zalophus > Zalophus californianus. The sequence goes on from NC_045596.1 coordinate 90,925,140, forward strand.
CTTGGCCTAGGGTGCTCCAGGAGCGAGCTGGCTTCGGGCCTCTCATCCATCAGGAGCCACTTTTCCATATTTAGCCACACTTTCCCCTGGAGATACTCACCCGGCCATTTATTTACCCTAAAGTAAGATTTAAGATCGCAGAGGAGCGAAACGGGGTGGACTGAGTGAGACGGAGGGGAACGGGGCAAACGTCCGGAGGGTTTTCTTCCCACCAAGGACTCATAGAAATAACTCGTAGAGAACGGCTCCCCCGATTGTCCCTGGCAAACCAAGTCTTTTTCAAATTTCCAACCACAGCGCAGCGAGCCAAGCGTTTAACGCGCGCCCCCTTTTCCGCCACAGGCAAACCGGGGGAGGTGGGTGGCGAGAGACGCTGTCGGGGTGGGTAGAAGAGCCGCGGCTGCTTTAAAGACAGAAGAAAAGAAAGAAGGTCTCGGGCTCCCCAGGCCCTTCGGATCTCCGCGCCTGCCTCTCTTCACGCTAACCAGGGTACGCCGGCGGCGGGAGGGCCCACTTCGCTCCGGCCCAGGGCTAAGGGTAGGAGCGGGCGTTGCCCCTTTGGCCCAAGAACAGAGGCGGGGCAGGGAGCTGCGGGTCTGGCTCGACTCTGGGTCGTATTTCCCGGCTCCTCGGCCTCTCCTGGAACTAGTCGGGCCTCGGGGGCCTCTGGCCAAGGTCGCTGCTTAGAGGAGGGGCTGCCCAGCGCGGCGGCGTGGGGATCCAGGGGTTCCCCCCACCCGTTAGCTGGGACGTGGGCGGGGGCTCTGCAGATCCTTGCAGGCCCGGGGGCCCAGAAGTAGCAGTTTGGCGGCTCCAGATTTAGTGATTCTGCAGTAAAATCACAGGATTAGTCCCTGATTGAGATGTCTGTTCGTGAGATATTACAAAATTCATTATCACAGCTTTCTACTAACTCGATATGAAGTAACACAGATGGGATTTTATTAGTCCAGACTTCAAATGTTTACTTATGATAATTTCAGGGGAAATTTGCATGTCATCATCAATTCGATAATCTTTTTTTTTTTTTTTTTTTTTAACATCTGAAGGGGCTGCATTATTAGCGGGTAGCCGAAGCATTGCAGATGGTAACTGCAAATCGTTTTTATTTTTTTAAGGAATGAAATATACAAAAGAAAAAGATGGGGTCGCTCAGTGTAAAGTCAGTCAATTATTACACATTCTCCCCCCACTCCCAAGCTTCAGTGCTGAAGACCAAACAAAGCAATACAAAACAAATCTTCAAGAACTCTGTTCTAAGGAATGAAAAGAAGGTCAAGGCGTGTTTCTTAGCTCACTCCTAAGTGTCCTTGTGACTTGGGGATTTATTTTGCAGTCAAAATGAGACCTGAGACCTGCATTATTTATTTATTTTTTTTTTACTTCATATAATTACCAGGCCTACTAGATGAATTGAATCTAAGTAACTAGGGAAGATAATTTTTTAAAAATAACCTCCGATTCCTGCCTGCTGATCCTTAAACTTGCCCTGTCAAGGAAGACAAGTCTTAATGGACAAATTTGGCTGTAGGATTTAGGGACTAGCTTCCACCGCTAATCTCACAAATTAAGATGCACAACTTTTTTTGATGGGAAGTTGTTCTCACCCCCAAAAGTTCCTGTCCTGGTTTGAATGTATATGCCAGGCAATCTTGTTCTGGCCAACTTGCGTTTTCTATTGTGAGTATGCTAAAAAGCACCATTTAGTTAATGAAGCACACTGAACCACACTGGCCAAGGCAGGCAGTAAAGCCGTAAGAAATAAAACAATTTTCTTAAAAAAAAATAATTTTTAATGATTGCGATAAGAGGAAATTGCAGGACAAAACATAGTTCTAATAATTCCAAATCCTTTCACATTTCTCCCCTTTCCATTTATTTTGTTAACCCATAACAAAATCTTTAATGGAAAGTTTAAAAATAAACAGCACAAGAACATATGTTTTAAATGAACTAAATTGGTGAGATTAGCCAGTAAATTAATTTGCAGTGGGTAATCATTTAAGGAAATTAAAATACTGCCTAACACAGTTCTGTATTTTACCAGTTTAAGCCTTCTTTTAAACCAATTAATACTGATGCTTTAGGAGCACTTGAAGACAAACATGCTCAACTTGAGGAACAAAGCACCTGAATAATTTACGTGTAGTTTTGCTGAGGTAAAGTAAAACATGCCATAAATGAAGTAGCTATTTAATTTTTAGGGAATGTTTGATTATTGAAACCTTGTATGCTTATTTTATGTCACACCAATAAAAATCCTCAATCTGTTTTACTTACGTGCTTTGTTTCCTTGACTTAACTGATATCTGAATTTTAGATAAATTTCCTCCAAAATTATATTAAAACCATGTTTAATTCTTATTAATGGCCAAAAAATGCAAAGGAATCTCTTTAAATCAGATTATTTTTTCATACAAATACTTTAGAATGTTTGACTGCCTGTATTATTTTAATTCATAATAGTAAAAGTTTTTTCATTTAGTTTAGTAAGACATAATACACACACAAAAAGAGTAAATAACATACGACCTTATGATTTCTAAATTACCTAGGAAAGTAAAGTCATTGAATTGGCATTAAAAGAGAACCGTAGGTCCCAGATTTAGAAACATAATTTTTTTCTTACTCCACACTTGGAAAATAGTCCTCTCCTCTTTACCGTTTAAAAACGTATCTCCTCAAGTGCAAGACTGGAGTTGACTGGTGATCAATTTAAAGGATTTATAATCCAAAGTAATTGTCTGAGCTTGGCATCCAGGCCTGGCTCCCAGGTAATTCGCTTGGGCCTGAGAGGTCACTAACTGCCAGTTAAGATGGAATCTTCTTTCCAATTGGTAACAATGGGAAGGGGGCTAATCTTCCAGTAGCTGAAACTTTGTACCCGGCCCTTTATCTTGAGAATGCTAATCCTCAGCCTGAGGATTTGTCCCTGCAGTGTTGGCACCGAGATTTAAGGGAAGATACCTCGTTTTAAATGCCAGCCATGGTCTCGCTTCCCACTCGACTTCAGCAACCCCATAGACTCTAGTGTCAGCGACTGCGGACAAGAGGAACAGGGTTTTGCAAGGTCTGTTTGCCAACTGAGTTACCTCGGGGGGTAAAGGCAGCCCCAAGAACCACAAATCACCTACGGTGAAGATTCTCCAAAGTGGAACAAATTTCCAAACTCGCATTATCTCACATCCCTGCGAAAGAGACGGCCTCCACTTACCGGCTACCGGGAGAGAGCTGCTGTCTCCGCGTCCCACCGCTTCCCGGGGAGATTTCCAGCAAGCCGAGGCGCAGGCAGCACCGCAAGCGCCTGAAAGCTGAGCCCGAGAGGACTGCGGGGCTCCCGAGGGTGCCAAGTTCCGAGGGAGTCCACGGGTGCGCGGTGGCCGCGGGAATCTAGCCGTCACTGGCAGTTTCTTTCTGCTCCTCTCCAGCTTTCTCGCTCTGTCTCGCACTCTCTCTCCCCTCCCTCGCTCTCATCCCTCTCTCTTCCCTCAGCTCGGTCTCCGTGTGGGGAGTGACGTGACGTCAGCAGAGATTCCACCAAACTCCACTGCACAGTGGCGGGCGGGCGGGCAGCCGAGCCCGGCTGCGCGGCGGGCGTTCAAGGAGCGAGCAAAGCGTTCGGGCGAGCGCGGGGGGGAGCGGGCAGGGGCGACGAGGAGCCAGGCAGGGCAGGGCGGTGAGGCCGGCCGGCCAGAGAGTTGGGAGCCGGAGGAAGAGCCCCGAGAGCGAAAGAGGGGCAGGGAGCCGGGCAGGGTTCTGAGACAGGAGCAGACGAGCAGCTGGCGCAAGCAAGCCTACTGTGGAAAGGAGGACAGGAGGGGAGGGTGGGATGGAGGAGAAGAAAAAGGAATCTGCGCCGAACCCGGAGCGCTCATAAATCAGAGGGGGAGGACCAGGGCGTCCGAGAGACAGAAACGTACTCCTGGGGAGCAAACCAGGACGGAGGAAGGGACAGGGAAAGTGGCCCAAGAAATGGAACAAAGGACAGAGCGCATGGGTTTGTCTGGGGCGAGGCATGTGGGGTGTGAGTAGGAGAGTGCCTGTATGTGACCTTTTTGCAGGCCTGCAGGGTTGAGAGAAGAGGTCACGGAAACGAGGGATTGAGGAGTGGGGGTGGTAGTGAAGTGAGGGGCGCACAGGAGGCTGGAGTGAAAGTAGGCGGAGTGGGGGTGAGAGAGGATGGCTGAAGAGAAATCAGGAAAAGTGGGGCGAGCGGGGGTGGGGAGGGTGGGAAAGAGGGTTGGGAGGGCGACAGCCGGGAGCTAGCGAGACTAGTCAGCCGGGGAAGGGCGAGATGCTTGGCCCAGCGCTGCCGGCCGGGACACCGCGCCCGAGGTCAAGGCGGGTGGACCAAGAACGCTGCGCCCTGTGTCCGTGCGCAGGTGGGCACGGTCGGGCACAGACCAGTGTACAGGAAAAGGATTGCGCTGGGCAAGGCTCGGGCGTTCATAGTCTAGAATTTCCTCTGCTGTACCTACACTCAACAAGTTCACCCCGGGTCACGGATATCTCATTTTTTAAAATGACGAGGTTAAGGTTCCTGGCGAGCATGGTATTAAATTGCAAGGGATGGCGGTGGGGGTGGGAAGGGCAGCTACCCTCAAATCCACATTTGCTCCTAAAAATCGAAGAACACGTGAAGTTAGAGGAGTCATTTTCACTCGAAAATTGTGCCTTAACATCTAAACGCTGATTTTCCGATTTCTTGACTGGAGCAAGGGCGTGTATTTTGGTAGCCAGCAGGATATTTTTGCCCTGTCCTGCCTTTGGGTGTAAGGACTATAAATATGATTCGTCTGGAAGACCAGGTGTGAAGGCTTCTGCCAGGCATACTAGACAAAGTTCTTTCAATTTCAAGGGCCTCGTGTTAATAATGCATGTTTTTGGAAAGCGGCGGAAAGCAATCATAGCCCCCGGTTTGGTTTTCCCATCAAAATATTAATTTCTGCATAGGAACAACACTCTCCCAGGCCCGCCATTAAAGAGCCCTCTCCTTTGGTCTTCAATAGAGAATAAAGTTCCCTCTAAAAGTTGTATTGTTCTTCCTGAATCAGTATACCAGTTCTCTCAATTTTAGGAAAATATAATGACTTGTTGGGACAACATGTGTGAAATATATACATTACAAAAAGCATGGCGTTTAAAATAACCCAGGTCACCACAAAGGTGCTGGGCTTTCCCTACATTGGGGGGCTGTCTGGAACATGTTATGTGTTTTCTTGAATTACTCCGTGTTTTGAATTCATTTGAGTTAGCAGTAAAAACAGGCAAACAAACTTGCTCAATTTGTTTTGAGTGCTAAATCCCTTCACTTTGAAATAGCTAACAGTCGACAGATGGACTCATTTTATGGAAAGGGTTAGCCTCTTCAGCCACGAAGAAAACTGACTGAGAGATCTACGTTTTAAAGCCATTTCTAACCTCCACCTAACATCCATGAAAACTAGAACTTTCTCTCTTTACCCATTGGAAATTCAAGACAGTCATACTTAAGGGGAGAGAAAAGAAGGGGAAATGCCTAAGTGCTGTTTTTATTTTTATTTCCCCTCCGTGCCCGATAATTTTTATTTCTGGGTTTTGAAATCCTGCCGAATCAAGAAAATCAAATTTCTTCAAGTCCCACAACTGAAATCTAAAGTCACAGCAAACCAAAGAATGTAGTCAGAGAAAGATATTTTCATCTCTATCCATCAACGATTTTTGCTGTCTCCCCATCCCCTGAGTAATGAGTTAATGTCCTCCCCCCTTTTTTTCTTTTCATTTTATAGAGATTAAGAGACGCTCATAGCAGAACGACCTCCTTTCATCTGGTGGCGAGGATGAG